>NC_071508.1:1567801-1702715 GCF_027887155.1 Malaclemys terrapin pileata
TCTGTATAACAATTCGGAAGTAAATTTAAAAACGCTTTGGCATAATAACAGATTTCAGAGTAGCAGCCGTGTTAGTCTGTATCCGCAAAAACAACAGGAGTACTTGTGGCACCTTAGAGACTAACACATTTATTAGAGCATAAGCTTTCGTGGGCTACAGCCCACTTCTTCGGATGCATAGACTGGAACACACAGACAGACGATATTTATACATACAGAGAACATGAAAAGGTGGGAGTAGCCATATAGCTACTGGGATAGCTCATCTCAATTGATTGGCCTCTCACAGTTGGTCTGGCTACTCCCACCTCTTCATGTTCTCTGTATGGATAAATATCTTCTGTCTGTGTGCTCCAGTCTATGCATCCGAAGAAGTGGGCTGTAGTCCACGAAAGCTTATGTCAAATAAATGTGTTAGTCTCTAAGGTGCCACAAGTACTCCTGTTCTTTTGACATAATAGAAGCCAAAATATTAATGAAAACCAGATCTGGGTGGTTTGGGCCTGGGGAGGGGAGGGGACGGGAGGCAGGGCTGTGGCTGGCCCAGGGCTCCTCCGGGCAGGTGGGGAGGCCCCGGGCTTTAGCCAGCTGGGGGCTCCTCTGGCCGGGGGGGAGGGGCACTCGGGGCTTCTCCGGGCGGGGGGCTTGTGGCTCCAGGCGCAGGGGGTCTCAGGGCTCCAGCTGCCAGGGGCGGGAGCACAGGCGGAAGGGGTGCGGTCAGGGCCAGCCTCCCAAAAGAGGGGCTCCACCCGCTGCCCATGCACCTGCCGCTCACCTCCTCACCCCCCCGCTCACCTCCTGTGTCCCTCCCCGACCCATCTCCCTTCCCCACCCCCCACCCGCCTCCTGTGTCCCTCAACCACCCGCCTCCCTCCCCCACCCACCGCTCACCTCCTCACCCCCCCCGCTCACCTCCTGTGTCCCTCCCCGACCCATCTCCCTTCCCCACCCCCCACCCACCTCCTGTGTCCCTCCTCCCTCCCCCACCCGCCGCTCACCTCCTCACCCCCCCGCTCACCTCCTGTGTCCCTCCCCCACCCATCTCCCTTCCCCACCCTCCTCCTGTGTCCCTCCTCCCTCCCCCACCTGCCGCTCACCTCCTGTGTCCCTCCCCCATCCACCTCCCTCCCCCACCTGCTGCTCGCCTCCTGTGTCCCTCCACTACCCATCACTCGCCTATTGCGTCCCTCCTTCCTCCCTCACCCGCCGCTCGCCGCCTGTGTCCCTCCTCCCTGCCCCACCCGCCATTCGCTTCCTGTGTCCCTCAACTACCTGTCTCCCTCCCTCACCCGCTGCTCGCCTCCTGTGTCCCTCCTCCCTCCCCCCACTCACCTCCTGTGTCCCTCCCCCACCCATCTCCCTTCCCCACCTGTCGCTCGCCTCCTGTGTCCCTCCCCCACCCACCTCCTGTGTCCCTCCTCCCACTCACCTCCTGTGTCCCTCCTCCCACTCACCTCCCTCCCTCACCCGCTGCTTGCCTCCTGTGTCCCTCCTCGCACCCGGGCCCGGGGCTGTGGCCATGCGCCCCTGGCTGGCTGGAGCGTAGGGAGGGGGGAGGTGCGGGCCCCAGACCAAGTTCACTCATCAGACCCAAGGGCAAACTTCTTAAAGCAGCCCCTGGCCCAAGGGCGACTGGCCCAAACTCACCCAGGGAGTTAAAGTCAAAGCCGAGAGAAACCCAAGATCCTTCATTCCTGCACTAGTCACTAGCCACCGCTGCTTCCTCACGCCCGTTATCTCATCTATCGACTGGGAACAGCCGTGGAGCAGGACTTACCGGCCGAGAACAAGGCCCGTAGGCGCCGAGAGCCGTTCCGCAGCTGCAGGTCTGATGGAAGGTCGGGAGCGCTGGGGCTGGTCCGGGTTCGCTGAAGCTGTTCAGTCTGTGGGTAATTACACTGAGTGCAAAGTCTCAGCCAGGAAGAGCCGCGACAACCACACTGGCTATCACAGAACGAACCACCCACTGCCTCCTTGTCAAGTCACGGAGTCAACCAGGAAATGGAAAATATTCAAACCCAGCTACGTGCAGATCCCATATTTGGTAGTTTGTGGTCACTAAATCTTGACGTTGGTTATCTCACAATGGGGCTATTTAACAAGCTCATCCAGTTTCACTTTCACTAGTTCTACTGTGCCCATAAACATCCCCTTTTAATTTTTCCTTCTTGGCCCAGCCTTGATCTCATCTCTAGACTGTAAAGAGGGAAGAACTTAAGGCCAGAATTTTCCAAAGCTTTGGGCAGGCAAACCAGTTTTTAATGGAGCTGGTCAGAAACTGGGGGATCGTTTCTGTGGAATATTTTGACTTTTTGGCAAAAAAATCTAAACCGAAATTTCTAAGCTGAAAAGCGAAAGGAACAGTCACTTCCCGTACAGCTGGTCCCAGGTGGAGATACGCCGAATAATCCACTTGGAGCGTCTCTGGGATGAAAGGAGGTGAGGAGAAAGTCCGAAGAGCTGGGTCCTCTCTGGCACAGTCTCAGGGTAACTGCACCTTTGACCCGTTCCGTGGCCTCTGTAGAAATGCCAGTTCAGGTCTCAGGCCTCCAGCTGTCACCTCTCTCTGGGCAGGGGCCTGTGTCCCACTGCCTTCTGACTGGAGGTTTCAACTGCAGCCCCCTGTAGTTCACTGGGATATCCCCAGCAGCCAGTCTGCCTTAAGGCCAGCACCTGCACCATGGTTACTCTCCATAGACATGACAAGTGATTTACCAATGACCCAAACGGTGTCTCCAAAGCAAGCTCCTTATTCAGGATAAAAGCCTCCAGAGAAAACATGTAAACAGTAAATGGATTTACAGGCACATTGAATATACCAGAAATCCCTCATCTGTTCTAAGGGGCCCTGGCAGGCTAAAATTCCAACTCTTCCTCAGACTTGGGCCCCTTGGACCAAAAGTCCTGTCCATTTGCTGGATCAGAAAGAGGCCATGAGGCTGGATAAACTCAGCCTTGTGTAACCCTTCTGCCCATCTAAGTTGGCAGCAACAAGGGCCGGGTTCTGTATCTAGGGGTTCCGCTTCAATAACGCAATGCAAAACTGGCTCGAGCCCCCACCCAGTGACCTGGGACAATTACATACCACCCCCTGGGCGCCTCTAAGAGGCAATACTTCCCCTCTCGCAAGCACGGAGTCTGAGTGTAACAGAAAATGTTTAATAACATGAGGTGAATGACATCAGCATTAAATTGGAAAAAACACCACAAACAGGATTCATAACACAAACCATGAGCAAAACCCACCCCAGCAAATTGGGCTGTGTCCTTTCCCTTTGGTTCTTGAATCCAGCAGCCCAAAAATCACCCAGAGTCCCCAAAGTCCAACACCCCCAAAGTCTCTTGGGTCCAGCAACCACCCAAAGTCCCAAAAGCCCAACAACCCCCAAAGTCTCTGTCCCTGGTCACTGCAGCCCCAGAGTAAATGAGGGGGGGGGCAGCACACAGGGTGTTAAGGGCCACCTTACATGATCCGAGGCTGGCCAGCCATCTGTTTCTCCAGGGGGGGGGGGGGGGGGTCCACCACAGCCTTCATCACAAGCCTATCCCCATCCTCTCTCCATTCACTGGGTTGTGTAACCCATGCCCCTTATCAAGCAAGTGCTACTTAGGTAATGGTGAAGGACTCACTCAGTCCTTCTGTCATACAACAGTTCCACTGGCCTTGATTCACAGAATCAGGGTAACAAAACTTTATTCTTCCTGCCCCAATAACAGAGAAACTGGGGATCCCACACCAGCCAAAGTAACCACTCTCAGTTGCTGTTGTTTCCTGCCAGGCGAGTGGGTGTGCCTATGCAAACCAGATCAGCCCCTGGAGTTCTTTTCCCCACTCGCCAGAATTCACCACCAGATGTCAGGGTAGAGCTTATCCGGACTCTGCTTACACTTGTATAGCAAAACCCTTCAGTCTCTGGAAAACTCAGCCTGACCCAGCACATACAAACCTCTCCAGGGGGTGGTGCCTCTCTGGAGCTGTTAGTGGGGTAATCACTGTCGTTAGTTCCTGGGGGAGCCGTTAACCTCCCACACAGAGCAGGAGATAATCATACAGACCAGCCATAGATTTCATAGCATGGTTCCCAAAGATATGGCCTGGGGTTGCAATATCTGTCGCACTGTCCGGGTGGTACAGCAGGCAGGGCCGGCTCTAGCCACCCGCCGAGCACCTCCAGAACCCCCCCAGAGCGCTACCCCCCCGCCGAGTGCCGCCCCCCCGCCGAGCGCTGCACGCTGGAGCCCACCCCCCCCCCTGCGCCGAGCGCCGCCGGATCACCCCCCCGAGCGCCGAGCCCCGCGACACCCCCCCCCACACCGAGCGCCGCGCCGCCGGACCCCGCCACCGCCCCCTGCCAAGCGCTGCTGGAACCCCCTTCCAGTGCCGCGCCCGCGCCGCCCCCTCGCCGAGCCCTGCGCAACTGGAGCCCGCCCCCCCAGCGCTGCGCCGCGGGAGCGCCCCCCCCCCCCCGCGGAATGCCGCGCCGCACTCCCCCCGCCGCCCTTTACCAGGTGCCGCCCCAAGCATGTGCTTGGGTGCCTGGTGCCTAGAGCCGGCCCTGGCAGCAGGGTTCTGGAGACATCTCAAGTGTGAAGCTTCTTTCCCCCGGAGAAAGGTGCAGTTTTGGGAAAAATTCAAAGGGAATTCGGAGACCACCTGGGGGATGACCTGGTCTCATCACCACCTCGTCCCTGTGGAATGACGTGTAGAGCAGCCCAGCCGTGAGGGCCTGGATCTCACTGACTCTGCATGCCAGTGTGAAGGCAACTAAGATCCACAGGGGAGCTCAGCCATTTCCAGGAGAGGATATTGTCCTTTGGACTCTCCGTGGCAGCAGGGTGTTCACAAAGTGCCTGGTGGCAGCACATCTAAGGAAGCTGGGACTTCATGTCTACCTGTACTTGGATGACTGGCTGCTCACGCGCCCCTGTGAATCTGAGGTACTGGCTGTGGGCCGGGTGGAGGGCGGATAGGAAAGTAGGCGTTCTGCCAGTCGAGAGCCACGATCCAGGCTTGAGGGAGATGGAATGGTGGAGGCAAACGTTTCCATCCTGAACCTGAGGCAGTGCATGTATTGGTTGAGTTTCCTCAGGTCTAGGACGGCTTGAAGACCCCTTCCCCTGCCCCGCTTTCTTCTTCGGAATGAGGAGACACTAGGAGTAAAACCCCTTCCTCTGTTTTCCTGAGCCAGCTCCTCCATGGCTCCCAGCTGGAGCAGCGAGGCCATTTCTGTTTGTAAAAGGCTCCTGGGAGAAGGACCCTGAAGAGGGGTGGAGGGGGGAGGGGGAGCGAGATGAACTGGTTGATATGAATATAGCCGTGGGTGACGACATCTAGCACCCATTTGTCGGGGCGATATGGAACGAGGCGAGACAGCTTCCCAAAGAAGTGCTCACTTGACTGGTCTCAGTGCAGCTCTTGACCAGCCTGGCAAATTTCCTGCCACGAGGATGGAGCAACATGCACGGACAGCCACAGCCAACAAACACTAATGTTCTCTGCTGTGTCTTGGACACTTTGAAAGTCCAGCTGGCTGGGTCTGGTTACAAACAAAACAAGACACACTTGCAAGTGACTAAAACTTAATTCTAGCAAGCTACAATCTTTGCCTAAGCAGTTTCCTAACTTACATCAAGTTATCAGCATCTCTAGTGCTCCAGACCAGGGGACCAACTTTCACTGGCTTGCGGGGTGTGGTACCTCATCGTCCCCTCAGTGACAGATGCCAAAATGTGTTTTGCTTCTGCTTACGTTTTCCAAAGCTCGTTGCTCTGTCCCCGAGTCAGGATGATCCCCTGCTGTTCTCCCCCCCCCCCCCCCAATGATTCCTATGTAAACAGGGGCTTCCATTGTTTTCGTTTACATTGGAGACGGGTAGATCGCTGCCTTCCCGCTTGTCTGAGAGAGACCTGTTTCTCCCTTTCTTTTCACACACACTTTAAAGCATATCAGTGAGTAGCCATAATTCTTCCTATAGTTTAAATACAGACATTTCACAGTGATACCCTGTTTCCCCGAAAATAAGACATCCTCCGAAAATAAGGCCTACTTACAGTTTTGCCTCTCGTTGTAATATAAGGCATCCCCCCGATAATAAGACCTCCCCGATAATAAGGCATCCACCGATAATAAGGCATTTTTCATTTCTGAAAAATAAGACATCCCCTGAAAATAAGACCTAGCGCATCTTTGGGAGCAAAAATTAATATAAGACACTGTCTTATTTTCGGGGAAACAGGGTATTAATCACCAGTGTGTCACCAGCTTTCACAAGAGACCTCCTTGAGACACTTTGATACGACAGGAATATTGTATATAAGAAGTTGATTCAATTGCTTATTCTCTGGGGCTCAGACCTCCTGCTCTCCCCGTAGGGTGTCTGGGCCCTGACCATCACACTGGCTGCTCCTGGAGAGTGGGCCAGGCTCAATTAACAGTGAAGCCCAGCTGGGGAGGAGCTGGGGAGTGACAATTGTGACGAAGTGGGACTGTTCTTAATGTTGTCTCTGAATACTGTGTGGGTGCCTCAGTTTCCCCTATGCATTTCTTAAGTATCTAGGTGGTTGGATCAGGGGTGTGGTTGTTGCAGAGCCCGAGAGGGCCAGTGTGATGCTGTCTGCACAGAGAATGGCCCACACCCTGTCTCCTGGCAACTGATGGCCTGGGCCCCTCCTCTACAAAGGTGCCAACGGAAGGTGTTGGAGAACAAAGATCAGGTGTCCTCCTGGCCCGGGAAAGAGACAAAGGCAGAGGAGGGGCTGGAGAGTTTCAGTTTGGAGCTGGCTGGGGAAATGGAGGGAGGGCCAGATGGGGCTCTGGCCTCCCTGCCCCCCAAGCAGGGTCGGCTTTAGGCCGATTCAGCCGATTCCGCTGAATCGGGCCCCGCACCTAAGAGGGCCCCGCATCTTCATTTCCTCACACAGGGACCCCTCGCCTGGTGCTGAGATGCAGTTGCTGCTGGGGTGGGGCGCAGGTGCTGTTTATACAGGGACCCCTCACCAGGCATTGATATGTGGCTCCCTCTGCGTTGAGGTACAGGGGCTGTTGATATGGAGACCCCTGGCCCAGCACTGAGACATGGACACATCTGGGGTGGGGCCTGCGTGCTCTCTGTACAGGGACCCTCACCCAGAGCTGAGATGCAGCCGCCTCTGGGGTGGAGCACTGGGGGTCAGCACTGGCTGTGAGGGGACAATGACCCATATTAACCCTCCTGTCCTGCAGCATAACACCCCCTGTGCTGTGCTAGCGCACTGGGGTGGGCAGCAGTGGGGAATTATTCACAACACTTTCCCATGCGGTCTCCAGTCCCTGTATTGATCTGCCCCAGGGATGTTTAGCGTGAGATCTGTCGGGGTGGCTGACCTAGGTGGGTGGCTTGTTCCAAAAATAAATATGAGGGGGGTGAGGACGGGAGGAGACATGAGATGGAATCAACCCCTCCCCCCACCTGTCCCTCGGCATTAGGAGTAAAGGAGGGTTTGACCCTGGACCCCAGCATGGCTCACCCCAACTGGAGATCTCAAAGGCTGGCAAGGAGGTGACGTGTCTGACACTCATGAGCCCGCAGCGATTCAGAGTGGAGAAAGGCGTGGTGGCCGGCAGAGCTTCAGCGCGGGGCAGCACTACTGGGAGGTGTTCGAGGGCTGGAAGCCGCACTGGAACTGGGGGGTGGTCTTGGAGCGAGCCGGCAGACACAGCCAGCTGATCTACATGGCTTCTTGGTGGCCGGGGTCTGGTGAGGTCTGCGCCGAGGGCACTGGGTGATCAGCTATGAGAAAGAGAAGGCCGGGAAGAAATTGTATTAAAGCTAATGTTTAAAAAGTTCTATAATACATAGGTTGGGGAAAGGGTTTCTGTACGTCTGGGTATAGTGCTTAGATTATCCACAAATATAAAGTTAGTTTTGAAAAGTTATATGATACATAGAGAACAGAATCAGCAATAACCCACATTTAGGTGAATAGATTTAACAATACAGTTTAGATACTGGAATCTGAATACTCGGGTACATCACTCATGAAAAGTTGTACAGGGCTTTGATATATTTTGCTTTCCACAACCAATGAGTGGAGATTGTCCCTCAGTAATTGAAAATTAGGTTGGGGGTTGTCTATTTAGAAAATACAATCCATGAGGAAAGTATTTGTTACTTTCCTGACTGCGCTTCTCATCGGCAGGGGCACTTCCAGCTCATCCCTCCTGGTATTGCTGATGTCCAGTGATGTGTTCTACGTAGATGTCCCTCGACCACCTTATTGTGTCCAACAATATTACACATTCAACACGTCCCTGTGGCCCCAGAACCATCCAAGGAGCTGGACTCTCAGAGCTGGACTACAGAGGGAGGAGAAAGTCGTTCAGTCCTAGCTACTACCGTGTGCCTGGCATGGGTATAACTATGACCAGACAGGGTTTGAAGATGGAGGAGAATGAGGGCCCCCATCTTGGCCAGAGTCTCTGCAGCACCCAGCACAAGGGGAACCCAATTAAGATTGGGGCCAGTAGGTGCTTTTGTAATACTAACAAATCTTATTAATAACCACTTGTAAATAACACCAGTGTCAGTCAGCATTAATTAACGCAGCTCCGGTGGGTGACAGAGGAAGGAGACGGAGGGAGTGTGTGGAGACAAACTCCCCACTTTCTTCCAAATCACAGACACAGCCCCTCCCGCCTCCGGTCTCTTCTCCTCCCCCATCTACACCCCACCCGTGTTGTGATGCCCCGTCCCTCCCCTCCCCTGGGCAAAGGTATCCCTGAAAACCCCCTCAGAGACCCCCCAATTACCCCCTCAGAGACCCCAACCTCCCCTCTCAGAGACCCCCATTATCCAACCGCAAAACCCCCCTGACATTCCCCATCAGAGACCCCCAATATCCCCCCACGGAGACACCCCCCCACATGACAGCCCCCCTCAGGCCCTTCCCCTAGGGTTACCATATTTCCACAATCAAAAAAGAGGACGGGGGAGGAGCCCCGCTCTAGCCCCGTCCCTGCCCTGCCCCACCCCCATCCACTCCCTCCCACTTCCCACCCCCTGACTGCTCCCCTCAGAACCCCCAACCCCCCCCGCTCCTTGTCCCCTGACTGCCCCCTCCTGGGAACCCCCCACCCCTAGGACCCTACCTGTCCCCGGACTGCCCTGACCCTTATCCACACCCCCGCCTCCAGACAGACCCCCGGGACTCCCATGCCCTATCCAACCACTCCCCACCCCCTGACAGGACCCCCAGAACCCCTAACCCATCCAACCCCCTCTGCTCCCTGCCTGCCTCAACCCCTCTCCACGCCCCTGCCCCCCCGACAGCCCTCCCGAACTCCCGACCCATCCAAACCCCCCCGGCTCCCTGTCCCCTGACCGGGGCCGGTGCCCCAGGGCCCGAGCCGAGACGGGGCGGAGCCGCTGAGGCCAGGGCCGGAGCCGCTGGAGCCGGGGGTGCTTGGCCGGCGCCGCTCGGCCGGGACCGGCTGGCGCGCTCGGCAGGAACCGGTGCCGGTGCCGGTCCCCCGAGCCAAGCTGGGCCGGAGCCGCTGGGGCCGGGGCCGGAGGGAGCCGCTCGGCCAGGGCTGGACTGGGCCGCGCCGCGCCTCCCCGGAGCCCTCCTCGTCACATCCCCCCCGCCCCAGCTTACATGCTGCTGCCGCCCGCCCCTGCTTGTTTTCAGCCTTCCCACGAACATCTGATTGGCGGGAAGCGGGGAGGGGAGGAGCAGGGGGCAGAGCGTGCAGGGGAGGGTGAGGAGCAGGGGGCGGAGCGTTCAGGGGAGGGGGAGGAGCAGGGGGCGGGGTGTTCAGGGGAGGGGAGGAGCAGGGGGCGGAGCGTTCAGGGGAGGGGGAGGAGCAGGGGGCGGGGTGTTCAGGGGAGGGGAGGAGCAGGGGGTGGAGCGTTCAGGGGAGGAGGAGGAGCAGGGGGCGGAGCGCTCAAGGGAGGGGGAGGAGCAGGGGGCGGAGCGTTCAGGGGAGGGGGAGGAGCAGGGGGCGGAGTGTTCAGGGGAGGGGGAGGAGCAGGGGCGGAGTGTTCAGGGGAGGGGAGGAGCAGGGGGTGGAGCGTTCAGGGGAGGGGGAGGAGCAGGGGGCGGAGCGTTCAGGGGAGGGGGAGGAGCAGGGGGCGGAGCGTTCAGGGGAGGGGGAGGAGCAGGGGGCGGAGTGTTCAGGGGAGGGGGAGGAGCAGGAGGCAGAGTGTTCAGGGGAGGGAGAGGAGCAGGGGCGGAGCGTTCAGGGGAGGGGGAGGAGCAGGGGGCGGAGTGTTCAGGGGAGGGGGAGGAGCAGGAGGCAGAGTGTTCAGGGGAGAGAGAGGAGCAGGGGGTGGAGTGTTCAGGGGAGGGGGAGGAGCAGGGGGCGGAGTGTTCAGGGGAGGGGGAGGAGCAGGGGGCAGAGCGTTCAGGGGAGGGGGAGGAGCAGGGGGACGGAGGGTTCAGGGGAGGGGGGAGCAGGGGGCGGAGCATTCAGGGGAGGAGGAGGAGCAGGGGGTGGAGCGTTCAGGGGAGAGGGGAGCAGGGGGCGGAGCGTTCAGGGGAGGGGGAGGAGCAGGGGACGGAGCGTTCAGGGGAGGGGAGGAGCAGGGGGCGGAGCGTTCAGGGGAGGGGGAGGAGCAGGGGGCGGAGCGTTCAGGGGAGGGGAGGAGCAGGGGGCGGAGCGTTCAGGGGAGGGGAGGAGCAGGGGGGCGGAGCGCTCAGGGGAGGGGGAGGAGCAGGGGGCGGAGCGTTCAGGGGAGGGGGAGGAGCAGGGGGCGGAGCGTTCAGGGGAGGGGAGGAGCAGGGGGCGGAGCGTTCAGGGGAGGGGGAGGAGCAGGGGGCGGAGCGTTCAGGGGAGGGGGAGGAGCAGGGGGCGGAGCGTTCAGGGGAGGGGAGGAGCAGGGGGCGGAGCGTTCAGGGGAGGGGGAGGAGCAGGGGGGTGGAGCGTTCAGGGGAGGGGAGGAGCAGGGGGCGGAGCGTTCAGGGGAGGGGGAGGAGCAGGGGTGGAGCGTTCAGGGGAGGGGGGAGCAGGGGGCGGAGCGTTCAGGGGAGGAGAGGAGCAGGAGGCAGAGTGTTCAGGGGAGGGGGAGGAGCAGGGGGCGGAGCGTTCAGGGGAGGGGAGGAGCAGGGGGCGGAGCATTCAGGGGAGGAGAGGAGCAGGGGGCGGAGCGTTCAGGGGAGGGGAGGAGGGGGAAGACAGCTGCAGGGCCGGGCGGCTGCAGGGGATGGGGGGAGCCGGGAAGGGGCTTTGGCTGCCGAGCGGCGGCTTTTTGGTCTATAAATAGCCGACCGGGGGAA
Source organism: Malaclemys terrapin pileata (assembly GCF_027887155.1). NCBI lineage: Eukaryota > Metazoa > Chordata > Testudines > Emydidae > Malaclemys > Malaclemys terrapin. The sequence goes on from NC_071508.1 coordinate 1,579,055, forward strand.
ATCCCGGAGATTTTTAGAAATCCCCCCAGACGAAAAGCCAGACGTGTCTGGGGAAATCCGGACGTATGGGAGCCCTACCTTCCCACAGTGACCACGGGGCCGTTACACCTCCCCCCCCCCGTGGCTCTGCGGCGCGGGAAGCAGCTCGAGGCGGCAGCGCAGGACAGGAGAGGGTCAGCAACGGCCCCAACGGTCCTGGGGGGAGGGGTCACTGAGGGGGAGATTGGGGGCTCTTTGAGGGGGGAAGTTGGGAAGATATTGCGGGTCTCTGATGGACATCAGGGGGGTTCTGAGGTCAGATATTGGGGGTCACTGAGGGGGAGATTGGGGAGATATTGGAGGTCTCTGATGGGGGATGTTGGGGGGGCCTCTGAGGGGGGAGGTTTGGGAGATGTTGGGGGTCTCTGAGGGGGATACTGGGGCAATTGTCTCTGTACAGTAACCATCTGCCCCAGCCCCACAGCCCCCCAGGGGCATTGACTGAAGGACACTGACATTGGGGCTCCCGTCGTGCCAGGTGCTGCTCAGACACACACACCCCGACACAGACTGCAGCCCCCATCACTGCACATGAACAAACCATGGGGAGAAACCCTTCGAGCCCAGGAACAGACACGGGGGCAGGTAAGCTGGATGGGGCAGTGGGTGGCTGTGGGACTCAGGACTTCTGGGTTCAGTTCCTGGCTCTGCCACAGACGCGCTGTGTGACCTTGATCATGTCACTTGGACTGTCTCTGCCTCAGTTTCCCCATGTGTACAGTGGGGATCTAGCCCTGCCCCGCCTCCCAGAGGCATCGTGAAGATAAGCACATTGACTATTGCGAGGTGCTCTGAGACGTCATGGTTGGTGCCTGTTACAGCCGAGCCCTCTGCTGTCATTAGTGGCCGTCCAGCTCTATTTAAACTCGATTGTTCTCGGTGCCTAAACTCCACGCCGCTGCTCAGACTGCCTGGGCACTGGGTGGGCCCCATGGAGGCATGGGCTGCGGTCGGGGATCCCAATGTGGGGCCATTTGACCAAGGGGTTCCCGAGATCCAGCCACAAACAACTTGGCTTCAAGTTCACAGACTCTACCTGTGATTTGCTGAGCACTGGAGTGTAAAATGCTGATGGTTGAATGGGAAGGGGAGCTGGAAATATTGCGGAGGCCTATATGTTGGAAGCAGGACCCAAACTCTCCCCCTCTTGAAGCGATAGTTTGCAATTCCAACCCAGTCCTCAATACACCACACCCGGAAGAGGTTACATTTGTTTAGTGACTTGGTCAGAGAGACGACCCCCATCACCACCACTGACCAGTGTGGGGAAAGCCAAAGGGACCCACCTTGGAAAAGGAAACTGAGGCAGGGTGCCCCTGCAGTATTATGTTTGACCAGAAGATGGCACACTGGGGTCACAGGCCCTATGACAGGCTCTCTATGGGCTGAGAAAGGGGGGGGGGATAGCACCTGAGTCCCCTGAACTGTTTGCATCTCTGTCTCCCCCCTCCCCACTAGGGAGGTTTCCCCAATTTCACTCCAGTTACTGTAAATCACATGATCAAACTTTCACTGTCTGTCAAATGTTGGTGCATGTTCTCATCCTCGCTAACAGCTGTTTCCCTGGGAAGGGAGAGTTAGATGCCAGTCTGGGTGTTTGAGTGGGGGGGGGGGGAGGAGTGCTCAGAAGAGGGGTGGGATCGGGTTAGTGCCCTATGGAGATGGAGAGATGCAACCGTTCTCACCAGCTCTGGCAATCCCCCAAAGCCCAGTTCTAGAGCACGTGGGAATTTTTCCATCAAAATATTTTTCTTGGTCCACGTTTTCCATTTTCTGCAGAAGCCAAAAGGCGGCAAATGGGCCGGTTTCCAACCACACCGTTTCTTTGTTTCGTTTGTCATCAAAAAACTGCAACATTTTGGTGGGAACTTTCAACAAGAGAAAAACAATTTTTCAACATTTCCACAGGAAAAATAACTGTTTTCCAGCTGGTTCTGCTACCCCACCTCCCCCCACCCCATTTCCTTATTCCACCTCCCGTTCTCCCTCCACAGCGTACCCACATCAGAGCCAGATCCCCGGACTCGGGGCTATATTTAGGGTGACCGTCACCTTCTGCAACGCAGAGAATTCCCCTCCTCTCTCACAGCTGCCCTGTGTCCCCGGGGACGAGGACAGAGCTGGGGAGCTGCAAGGTAACAGACTCTCTTCTGCGTGAGAGGGGAGCGCCAGCGCTGTTAGAGGTAAGGACAAGACCAGCTTTCTGTTTAAAGCTGGCCTGGTCCAAGTGCTCTCCAATCCGCATGGTTGCTCGGATTGCTTTGGCATTGGGTGTGCCTCTTGGGGGTGCAGAGAGCCAGAGGTGGGGCCATTTGACCACAGGGTTCCTGAGATACAGCACCCCCCAAAATAAACATCTAACTCACTTGCTGGTGACCCCCAGCGTGTGCACGGCCTCCAATCGCCCTTTTGGGGAGCAAAATTCAGAATGGTTTTAACAAGAGTTTGCCAGAAGCTGCAGGGAATGCCTGGTGGAGGGGAAGGGTCGTGGGGGGCAGGGGAATAGGAGTTTTCCTTTCACTCACTAGGTTCAACCAAAGGACAGAACTTTTCAGTTTCCTAGGTACAGGGGACTACGTATATAGAAAAACGAGATGGACTGGATTTTGGTTAGTGTGTACACGGATTGTGAGAGTTTAACACAATCACATGTTAATATTTAGCTGTTGCCAGCCTGGACTCAGCATGGAGATGTTGGAAATCTGGGAGAAGGAGGCAGGGATTATGGGAGGGGTCTTGAGTAGAAGGCCTCAGTTTATAGCTGTGTATATGTGACACGCGGTACTCTATGACCCCCATATTCATCATTCATATGCGGTTGTGATATTTCATACAAAGCATGCCAGGTACGGTATCTTATGAAAGGTCATGATCTGCTGAAACCTGTTGTTCTGTCCAGATATGAATATCCTTAGTGTATATGAAGTTATGAGATTTAATTTGCTGTATGGTTGTTTCTGAAATACGTTGTAAATTTGGGTCTCTACTGCTAACCACTCCCAGGAGGGTTTAACCGACCGTTAATAAGCAGGGGAGGTGTCATCAAGGGATTTACAATTCAATGACAGCTGCTCAAGCACCACACAATGGAGACTGCTCAACTCTCTGACTCAGTTGCACAAGACGACCATGGGGATTGCTCAACCCTGTGACTCAGCAAAGCCCATCATGTCCGGGCAAGTGTCTTCTAGGCACATGGACCGAGGGTATAAAATAGGGGACAGTGGCAGCCTGCCTTGGCCTGTCTCCTTCCCCACGTACGCTGGCAGCAACAAGAACAGTGAGAAGATGAAAACTTAAACTGAGGAGACTGGTCCCAGGCTTGAGAAAGAGGCCTGTGTGTTAAGAACTGTAACATCCGGTGGGGTGAGATAATCGCTTGATCGAAATACTGCCCAGTGTAATAAGGTTTAAGATTTAGACAGTGCACTTACCTTTTATTTTCTCTGGTAACTATCACTGACCTTTTGTGCCTACTGCTTATAATCACTTAAAGTCTTTCTGGTGTTAATTAATCTGTTTGATATTTTACCTAAAACAGTGTATTTTCCTGGTGGTGCTTGGGAAATCTCAGCTCAGGTTACAAAGGCTAGTTTGTGTCCTCTCCACAGCGAGGGAGGGGTGGACTGGGTTAAAAACTTACACTGTTCAGGCTTCTGACCAGGGCAAGACGGTACAGCTCTGGGGTGCAAGGCTGTGGAGCTGGGGGAATTGGCTGGTGCCTTTCTCTGTGTGATTTGTATGCGGTCTGGGAGCATTCATGCAATCTAGCTGGGTGTGGGGCTCCACATGCTGTGAGAGGACAGTGCCCGGAGGGGGTTGCTCCTTGTCACTAGCAAAGCCTTGTGAGAGACGGCCCAGGCTGGAGAGTGAAGAGGGCAAAGTGGTACCCCAGTTCCAGGTTGTGCCTGGGGGACCCCGTCACAGTATACATGTCTGCAGCAGTGCAAGGTTTAAACTGAGGAAAGGTCTCAGCAAGCTCCAGATTCCCAGGGATCTGGATGGAGAAACTGAGTCATGACTCAGGATTCTGAGGAATTACAGCAAATGTTTTTCTTTATTGAGCAAAGTAAAATAAAATCATCAGAGAAGCACAAGCCCTGGGCTGGAGCTCAGTGAGGGCCAACAGCAGTTTGCAGATAGCAGTATGAAGGGATACGGCGGCCAGTGCTCTCTGGATCAGTGTAAATCCAATCCAGTGTCAACTCCGAATCTCCCTGTCCTCGCTCTGACACTGGCTTTGCCTGGGAGTGACTCCAGCAGTCACTCCTCATTTGCAGTGGGGAGAACGTGGGGAATCATCCCTGAGGTCCCTGATGGGACACCCCTGACGTACATCGGCGTGTTTGCGAGCAGAATTAACCCCTCCCCATGAGCTTGTCCCTTCATTCATGCTCTGGATGGCGTTTTATGGGCACTTTGCTCAGGTGAGAATGACAACACCAGATGCAATCTGGATTTCATTCCTGGGTTCTGTCCCCAATGCTGGAGGGGAGTGGGGTCTAGTGGTTAAATCAGGGGTGGCCTGGGAGCCAGGACTCCGGGGTTCTCTACCTAGCTATTGTGATTAGGAAACATTCTTTATCCTACTCAAGACAAACCCACTGGAGGAAGGGGCTTAGGGGGGTGGGTTGCTGAAGGGAAAACCCCTCCAATAGCTCTGGGAAGGAGGGTGAATGTACCATAGCGAGCGAGTATCTCATGGTCTCAGCTTGCTGCTTTTTCACTGCCCCGTCCCAGCGCCCCGGCCTGTCTGAGCGAAACGTGCCGGCTTTGCCTGGTCGCTGGGTGAGGTTAGTGCGGCTCAGAGCAGTGCTGTGAAGCTGGCTAGCCCGAGGTATATGCGGGTAGCCCCAAGGGTGCAATTGCTTTGGTCCCCACCCCCACTAGCAAATCAGCCAGTCACATAATTTTAAGGGGCTGTTCGTTGCCCCCGTTGTCGTGCCAGCAGGGGTCGAAGACGGGGTAGACGGGGGCGCTCCTGAAGTCAGCGTTGTAGAAGGAGTACAGGGGGGTCAAATTACCAGGGTCATCGGCGTTGTAGAAGGTCACTTCCCCGTCTGTGTAATCGAGATAGACCCCGATGGTCTCAGGGTGGGAGCTACAGTCAAAGGGCATCGGGTTGGTGTCAAACGCCCAGTATGGCTTCCCGGCCTTCTGCTTGTTGTATCCGATGAGCCAGTAGCCCTCGGTGCAGAACAAATCATCCGACCACGGTAACCAGGATTTAGTCTGGATCAATCTGCCCCGTCTCTCCGCTCGGTCCGAGACCACCCCCAGGTTCCAGCGCGGCTTCCGGCCCACGGACACCTCCCAGTAGTGCTGCCCCGCGCTGAAGCTCTGATGGGCCACCACGCAGTTGGCCGTGTCGAATCGCCTTGGGCTGGAGCTGACGTTCTTTGTGAAACTCCCACATCTCACCTCCTTCCCATCCTTCGAGATCTCCAGCTGGGGATGGGCCATGTCTGGGTCCAGGGTTAGATCCTCCTTCTTCACTGGGAATGGCAGAGGGGGTCGGGGGAAGGGTTTTATTCTGCAGGTTTATGGCTGTTTCCATCGCAGCCGTCCCCTGATATTGATATTTGGGATGGCCACAGATCTGTGAGCCCAGCCTGTCTCACGCCAAGCAGGAGTGGGCCGGGTCGTGGTTTGGAGGGGAGATCTCCCTGGAAAGCACTGTGAGTGACTCTGCCATTGGAGTCAGTGCGGTGGTAGGGGGCGTGGTGCTGGAGGGACCCCGGCGGGGGGCTCAGTAAGGGGCGCTCTCCCCTTTCTGTCAGTTCTGGCCCCAACACCCCAGTCATGAGGTGCTAGAGGGCGCTGTGCTGCTGGCAGTGGGGTGTATATACAGCTGCCCCATCCCAGAGGTGGCCGTATCTCAGTGCCAGCTGACGGATCCCTATTAAAGAATCACAGAATCCTAGAAATGTAGGGCGGAAGGTGACAGGGCCAAGTAACCCTAGACCAGCCCTGATGGGTTTGTCAAGCCTGTTCCTAAAAACCTCCAGTGACAGGCAATGTTCCCTCTCATTTTCTACATCCATGTGTGGAATGAATTTTATGTGCACCAATATGGAGGTAATACATGGTGGGGGTGGGGCCGAGGGGTTCAGAGTGTGGAAGGGGGCTCAGGGCTGGGGCAGAGGGTTGGAGTGCGGGGGGGGTGAGGGCTGTGGCTGGGGGTGCAGGCTCTGGAGTGGGGTTGAGGATGAGGGGTTCAGGGTGCGGGAGGGCTCAGGGCTGGGGAAGGGGCTTGGGGTGCGGGCTCTGGGGTTGGGCTGGGGATGAGGGGTTTGGGGGCAGGCTGCCCAAGGGCTGCCCCAGAGAGAGAGGACTCCCCCCAGCTCTCTCTCGCTGCAGCAGCCCCGGGATGGGGGAGAGGCATCTCTCCCCGCCTGTGCGGCCTTTATTAGCCTGCTGCGCGGCTTAGAGGGAACTTAGGTGATGGGGATCCCACGACCTCCTCTGGAAGCCAGTTCCAGAGCTTAACCCCTCTTAGAGTGAGAAAGTTTCCCCTAATATCGAACCTAAATTGCCCTCGATGCCGATTAAGCCAATTACGTTTTGTCCTGCCTTCTGTGACATGGAGAACAATTGATCCCCATCCTCTGTAGAACAGCCCGTAAGGTATCTGAAGACTGTTATCCAGTCCATGCTCCGTCTTCTTCTCTCCAGACTAAAACTGTCCCATTATTCTAACCTTGCCTCACAGGTCAGGGGTTTCTAAACCTCTGATCAGTTTTGCTGCTCTCCTCTGCACTCTCTCCAGTTTGCCCACATCACTCCTAAAGCGCAGCGCCCACACTAGACTGGACACACTTCTCCAGCCGGGGCCTCCCCACTGCCGGTAAAGCGGGACATTACCTCCCATGTCTAACATGCACCCCTCCTGTTAACACACAGTTATACCCAGTCTGGGACAAGAGACCCTAAGGATTGTTCTAACCAGAGCTCCGGCCAGCGGGAGGGTCATTTCAGCAGCCCCCTTCCCCCTGCCCAGTGACAGCCAGGACTGCACTGAAGAGCTGCAGGGGGGAAACCGAGCCCCTGCCCTCTGTGTCCCACGCTCACCCTGCTTGGCCTGGGAGCGCACACTAGCCCACGGGAGACCCCGATGATCCTATAGGCCTAACCCCCCAGATTTCCCCCTGCACCACTCCAAGGGTGGGGAGAGCCGTGACCTCCTGTTGGGAGGGCTGAGGCCTGACTTCTGTCCCCTTTAGCTCGCCCTCCTCTCATTCTGCAGCTCCTCCTCTCTATCTCCCCCCACTTTCCCCTCCAGCTCCTCCATTCTTGACCCTGCTTCCCCCTTGGCTGGCTCTGTGCACGGCCAGACGCCTGGTCTCTGGTTAGTCGTCCTCACTCACCTGGTGCTGGTAAGTCCCCGGGGCCAGTCTTGGTAGCTTTGCTCCTTGGCCACATTTCATGGCTCTGGTGGGAGAGCAGAAGGCCGCTGAGAGTCTCTCCTGGCCCCATTGCTTTATACAAAGACCCTGACCAACATTGGGGCCCTCCATGGGGCAGGGCACATCACAGACACACACACCCCAGAGCAAGATCGGGGACCCTGGCACTGCACAGACCCCCCTTGACTGAGAGTGGCCCCGTCACACTGGGTGCTGCATAGATGTCCTGACCGAGACTGCAGCTCGTTTCACTGGGCGCTCCGCAGACCTGGGCCCCCATCGTGCCAGGTGCTGCCCAGATATTCAATGAGCAGCAGTCACTGTCCCAAAGAGCTCACAGTTAGTAGAAATGGCAGACAAAGAGCGGGAGGGGAAACAAAGGGCCAGGGAGGGGAAATGACTTGGCCAAGGTGACACAAGGAGTCAGTAGCAGAACTCGGAACAAACCCCCCTATCCTGAGCTCTGGTCTGTTACCCTGTACACCGGGCAATGCTGCCTCTGAATGCTTGAGTCTATCTCTGGCTCTGGGAGGAGAGTGGGGTCTAGTGGGTCAGAGCAGGGGGGCTGGGAGCCAGGACTCCTGGGTTCTATGCTAGTCCAAAAAGTACTATGTCATGCAATAGTTTTAAGGTGTTTCAGGTACAACCACTACCAACCCCAACATGACAAAATTAGGGAACGCCCATCCCCATCGGTAAAAGTGTGAGAGCTCACAGCAAAGCATGATCTGACGTCCTCTATAAAATCAGAGCTGCATGGAGGTGACCTAGCTGATATTGCTATAATGCTCCTGGCTAGGCACAAAAATTGTGGTGTGTTAACTATGGATGCACTATACTGATCGAAAGGGTCTCAGACCCGTATAGCCTATTCCCATGCAGGAAGGGAAATTGATCTCGGGTGTATTGAATTTGTGGCTAGAGGAAAGTAGGATCAAGTGGTTCTGCCTCATTTCCTTGTCAATAGGGAATTAAAGAAGATGGCAAGAATATCAGAAAGCAGTCCAGCGAACGAAGGAACAGCTGAAACATTCTTGGAGCTCAGAAAACAGGAGATGACACACAGACGTCTGGTTCTTCACCCAGCATACGGTAGTGATGCAGGTCTTTCATCATCTTCATGTACTTAGTCAGGTACCAACTCTGATCAAGTTTCACAGGGGCTTTATCTAAACTTCAATATCTGGACCTTAAAACGAGCCAGAGCGAAGGGCAAGGGCATGTGGGCAAAGGGAGAATGGGGGACAGTGACAGTTTAGGGATCTATGTACAGTTTGAGTTTGGAGTGACGTTACGACCTCCCTGTGTGCATGTGTATCCAGCTACAATCTCCATTTTGATTGTAAGCCTGGTCTGTACCTTCCCTGCTGTCCTTCTATCTCAGACTGAAATTCCAAGCCGTGGTGACACAGGAGGGTCATTAAACCTCGATGGGCTTCTATTCACATGGAGGGGGTACAGGTCTTAGCTCTGGGTGCTGCTAATCACCATTTGCTACTTTCCCTCAGAACTTAACTGACAGAGCGGTGGTTTCAATTTACCTTCTTTTATGCTCCAAAATTCTCTTCCTTGACTTAAGAAAGAGGAGATAGGTGAGGAGGAGGAGGGAGGGGATGAGGGACAGAGGGGAAGAAGGAGGGCGCTTCTCCATCACAGACAACTTTTAAATCTAGATGGGATGTTTTTCCCAAAGATCTGTTCAAACAGGGATTAGTTCAGGAAAATTCTCTGGCCAATGTTATCCATAAGGTCACATGAGTTTCTTCTGGTCTTGCATTTCTCTTTAACAGCTAGTTCAATTTATTCTTGCTTATTCTCTTGAGTTAGAATCACCCCTCGTGTTGACCATTGATCAAATTACGACTTTAAAAAAGAAGTGGGTGAGTTGGGGAAATGCTTATGCCATGATCATTAGAGCAAAAAGGAAAATTCTACTTACTGGGGCGGTCATAGCCGATTTCAAGTTCCAAGGCTCGTCTCAAGTTGATCCAACCGATTGGACTGACAAGAACTAAGCTGATCCGGGGATGTTGTTGCCTCTGTTTTATACCTAGAAAACACACATCCACATTAATCACTGATTTAAAAAAAAATGGAGATATACCTATCTCATAGAACTGGAAGGGACCTTGAAAGGTCATCAAGTCCAGCCCCCTGCCTTCAAAAGCAGGACCAAGTACTGATTTTTGCCCCAGATCCCTAAGTGGCCCCCGCAAGGATTGAACTCACAGCCCTGGGTTTAGCAGACCAATGCTCAAACCACTGAGCTATTCCTCCCCCCATTCTGATTGATTTAATCATTAAATTTTTGTATTACAGTTATAAATTACAAGATGATACCCATATCCAGAAATGAAAAACATATCATCCTTCAACCTTGGAGTTATTTTGCCAAAGGGTGTTACCACATAAGCAAGAAGCTCACTCCAGTAATTGTCCAAAATTAATCAACATAATCTAGTTTTGTTCTTGTACAATCAATCCAGATTTCATTGGCAGCTGGTAGCCCTCAAAGCCCACTCAGAATATCTTGAGGCCAGGGGTTGCTGCCTCAATTTTGTATAGACATGACATAAAGGAAACATGGTACAGGGGGACCATCTCAGAACTGGCCACTCCCATACTCCACGCAAGGGAGATGATCTCCTGATGGGCAGTGCCCTCAATAAAATGGAGGAACACGCTCCCTTAGATGGCACCCACCATCAGATAGAGATACTAGGGGCTGATCCTACCTCATGCACCGAGGAAGCTGTTCCAGACAGACAGAGAGGACTTCAGGATCTCAATATGGAGCTGAGAAGAGGTTGCAAAGAAGAGCTGTACAAAAGTATTTGGCAAAATGTCACCAACTCTGTTTTTCTGAAAGCCCCAGCTCATGGAGTCATGTGATCGTGGGAGAATCTCACTTTCCTCCCACTCCCTAACTAAAAGCTACATTTCTAACCATCCAAGATGTGGAGAAGACATTGAAAACGTGACCCCGAAAGGCTCAAAATCCAGAAGGCAAATAAAAAATACCCCCACATTTATTACTATTAAGCCACCTGCTGTTAAGCTGATCTCATGACATTTTCGCTAGGTACAAGCTGAGATCAAAGCGGGAAATTTTGTTAACTCAACGAGGTGTCATGCCAAGGAGTGAAATAAACATACCCACAATAGTGGCTCAGAGCAAGAGGCTTTCAAAGTGCAGTGACTGGCACTAGTGTAAGCTCCATTTCATAGATTTCAAGTCCAGAAGGGACCCTTCCCCCCATCCCCGTGATCATCTAGTCTGACCTCCTGGATAACACAGGCCAGAGAACTTCCCCCAATTAATTCCTGGTTGAACTAGAGCAGAGCTTTTAGAAAAACATCCCATATTGATTTAAAAATTGCCAGTGATGGAGAACCCACCACGACCCTTGGTAAGTTGTTCCAATGGTTAGTTCCCCTCAATGCTATAATTTTGTGCCTTATTTCCAGTCTGAATTTGTCTAGCTCCAACTTCCAGCCACTGGATCTTGTCAGACCTTTCTCTGTCAGACTAAAGAGTCATCTGTTATCAAATTCCTGCTCCCTGTGTCAGTAATTACAGACTGGGATCAAGTCACCCCATAGCCTCTTTGTTAAACTAAATAGATTGAGCTCCTGGGTCTCTCACTGCAAGGCAGGTTTCTAATCCTTTCATCATTCTTGTGGCTCTTCTCTGACCCCTCTCCAGTTTATCAACCTCCTTTTTGACCTGTGGGCACCAGAACTGGACTCAGGATTCCAGCAGTTGTTTGCACCAGTGCGAAATGCGAAGATAAAATCACCTCCTACTCGCGATTCCCCTAGGCACATATTTGTACCAATGTGTAAATCCCCCCCTGTGCAGAACCCATGCACAGAAAGATCATCCCTTTTCCCTTCTCTCATGTAACTCTCTCCCCTCCTCTCCTCCCCAAGCCATCTTTTTCACCTCCTCATGGAATGTCCCAGCATGAGGTGAATCATTAACTCTGGCAGTTCATTTCCCACTCAGGCCTGACTGTGACGCCCTATTGCCTGCAGTGGGGTCATTTCCCTGCCCATGGCTTAGGAGATTTGGGCCCAGTGACTTCAGTTGGGTCCCTCCTGATTCAAAGTGATCTGAGAAGGACAATCATTGCAGAGCTGCAGAGCCCCAGCCCAAGTTCACTCATCAAACACAAGGGCAAACTTCTTAAAGCAACCCCCCGGCCCAAGGGCGACTGGCCCAAACTCACCCAGGGAGTTAAAGTCAAAGCAGAGAGAAACCCAAGATCCTTCATTCCTGCCCTAGTCACTAGCCAACGCTGCTTCCTCATGGCCTGTTATCTCATCTAAGGACTTGGATAACAACAATGGAGAAGGACTTACTTCCTCACAGGACCAGACTCTTGCAGCTCCAGGTCTGATGGAAGATCAGAAGGACTGAGGCTTGCACAGATTTTATGTAGATGTTCAATCTGTCGGTAATTATACTGACTGGAAAGTCCCAGCCAATAAGAATGCAGGAATGCTGTACAGCATGCAGATCCCTGCAATTTCATTGGCTATTGCCAGAACAAACCATCGCTCTGTCTTAAGTCATGGAGTCACCAGAAAATGGAAAATATTCAAACCCAGCCAGGTGCAAGTCCCATATTTGGTAGTTTATTGTGATTCATAAATCTTGACATAGTTAATAGTTATCTCACAAGGTGACTATTTAACAAGCTGCAACTCTCATCCGGTTTCACTTTCACTTTTACTAATTCTACCTTGTCCATAAAAATCCGCTTTTAAGTTTTCCTTTTTGGTCCGGCCTTGTTCTTCCCTCTAGACTCTAAACAGGGCCGGCTCCAGGCACCAGTGCAGCAAGCAGGTGCTTGGGGTGGCCAACGGAAAGGGGCGGCACGTCCGGCTCTTCGGCAGCAATTCGGCAGCGGGTCTCTCAGTCCTAGGGTTACCATATTTAGTGCCTCCGAAAGGAGGACACTTTAAAGGGGCCCCAGCCCCGCCCCCGCCCCCGCCCCAACCCCGCCCCCTCCCCAAAGTCTCCGCCCCCTCCCCTGCTTCCTGCGAACATTTGAGTCGCGGGAAGCCTGAAGCAGGTAAGGGGGGTGTGGGGGGGGGGAGGAGGCACGGCCCACCCCCGGCCCCGCAGGTCCCCAGCCCGTCCCCCGAGCCCCCGGCCCGGCCCGGCACCGCCGGCCGAGCCCCCGACCCGGCACCCGAGCCCCCGGCACCCGAGCCGCCGGCCGGGCCCCCCGAACCCCCGGCCCGGCCCGGCACCGGGCCCCCCCGAGCACCGCCGGCCGAGCCCCTGGCCCGGCACCCGAGCCGCCGGCCGAGCCCCCGGCCCGGCACCCGGCCCCCCCGAGCACCGCCGGCCGAGCCCCCGGCCCAGCACCCGGCCCGGCACCCGGCCCCCCCGAGCACTGCTGGCTGAGCCCCCGGCCCAGCACCCGGCCCGGCCCCGGGCCCCCCCGAGCACCGCCGGCGGAGCCCCTGGCCCGGCCCGGCACTGCCGGCCAGGCCCCCCGAGCACCGCCGGCGGAGCCCCCGAGCCCCCGGCCGGGCCCCCCGAGCCACCGGCCCGGCACCGCCGGCCGGGCTCCCCGAGCCCCCGGCCCGGCCCGTCACCGGGCCCCCCGAGCACCGCCGGCTGAGCCCCCGAGCCCCCGGCCCAGCACCCGAGCCGCCGGCCCAGCACCGCATGTCCAATTTTCCCGGACATGTCCGGCTTTTTGGGATTTCCCCCCGGACGGGGATTTGGAGCCCAAAAAGCCGGACATGTCCGGGAAAATCCGGACGTATGGTAACCCTACTCAGTCCCTCTCTGAGGGAAGGACCTTCCGCTGAATTGCCGCCAAAGAATGAAGCGGCGGCGGTAAAGCTGCTGGTGATTGGGGCGGCAAAAATTCTGGAGCTGGCCCTGACTCTAAAGAGGGGAAAATTTAAGGCCAGAATTTTCAAAAGCTTTGGGCAGGTAAAACGTTTTTTAACGGAGTTGGTCAGAAACTGGGGGATCGTTTCTGTGGAATATTTTAACTTTTTGGCAAAAAAATCAAAACCTGAAATTTCTGAGCTGAAAAGCAAAAGGAACAGTCAGTTACCGTCCAGCTGGTCACAGGTGGAGATACGCCGAGTAATCCACTTGGAGAGACCCTGGGGTGAAAGGAGGTGAGGAGAAAGTCTGACGGGCTGGGTCCTGTGTGGCACAGTCTCAGGGTAACTGCACCTTTGACCTGCTCCATGGCCTGCTGCAAAATGCCTGTTCAGGTCTCAGGCCTCCAGCTGTCACCTCTGGGCAGGGGCCCGTGTCCCACTCCCTTCTGACTGGAGGTTTCGGCTGCAGCCCCCTGTAGTTCACTGTGATATCCCCAGCAGCCGGTCTGCCATGAGCAGGGGCGGCTCTAGCTTTTTTGCCGCCCCAAGCACGGCAGGCAGGCTGCCTTTGGCGGCATGCCTGCGGGAGGTCCCCGGTCCCATGGATTCAGCGGCATGCCTGCGGGAGGTCCGCCGGTCCCACGGCTTCGGCATACCTGCCACCGAAGTGCCGCCGAATCCACGGGACTGGTGGACCTCCCGCAGGCAAGCCGCCAAAGTCTGCCTGACTGCTGCCCTCGCAGGGACCGGCAGGGCACACGCCGCAGCTTGCCGCCCCAGGCACGCGCTTGGTGCGCTGGTGCCTGGAGCCGCCACTGGCCATGAGTCCGGCACCTGTGCTGTAGTTACTCTCCATAGACATGACAAGTGATTTACCAGTGACCCAAACGGTGTTTCCAAAGCAAGCTCCTTATTCAGGATAAAAGCCTCCAGAGAAAACATGGAGACAATAAATGGATTTACAGGCACACTGAATGTACTGGAAATCCACCATCAGACAGGCTAAAATCCCAACCCTTCCTCGGACTACTCGGGCCCCTTGAACCAAAAGTCCTGTCCATTTGCTGGATCAGAAAGAGGCCAAGAGGCTGGTTAAACTCAGCCTTGTGTAACAAAACCCTTCAGTCTCTGGAAAACTCAGCCTGATCCAGCACATACAAACCTCTGCAGCGGGTGGTGCCTCTCTGGAGCTGTTAACAATCATAGGGGTAATCAACACCCCACGTTGTTGTTAGTTCCTGGGGGAGCCGTTAACCTCCCACACAGAGCAGAAGATAATCATACAAACCTGCCATAGATTTCATAGCATGGTTCCCAAAGATACTGCCTGGGGTTGCAATATCTGTCACACTGTCCAGGTAGTAAAGTAATGTTCTGGAGACTTCTCGAGTGTGAAGCTTCTTTCCCCCAGAGAAAGGTCAGTTTTGGGAAAAATTCAAGGGGAATTCTGAGACCACCTGGGGGATGACCTGGTCTCATCACCACCTCGTCCCTGTGGAATGACGTGTAGAGCAGCCCAGCCGTGAGGGCCTGGATCTCACTGACTCTGCATGCCAGTGTGAAGGCAACTAAGATCCACAGGGGAGCTCAGCCATTTCCAGGAGAGGATATTGTCCTTTGGACTCTCCGTGGCAGCAGGGTGTTCACAAAGTGCCTGGTGGCAGCACATCTAAGGAAGCTGGGACTTCATGTCTACCTGTACTTGGATGACTGGCTGCTCACGCGCCCCTGTGAATCTGAGGTACTGGCTGTGGGCCGGGTGGAGGGCGGATAGGAAAGTAGGCGTTCTGCCAGTCGAGAGCCACGATCCAGGCTTGAGGGAGATGGAATGGTGGAGGCAAACGTTTCCATCCTGAACCTGAGGCAGTGCATGTATTGGTTGAGTTTCCTCAGGTCTAGGACGGCTTGAAGACCCCTTCCCCTGCTCCACTTTTTTCTTCGGAATGAGGAGACACTAGGAGTAAAACCCCTTCCTCTGTTTTCCTGAGCCAGCTCCTCCATGGCTCCCAGCTGGAGCAGCGAGGCCATTTCTGTTTGTAAAAGGCTCCTGGGAGAAGGACCCTGAAGAGGGATGAAGAGGGGAGGGGGAGCGAGATGAACTGGATGATATGGCCGTGGGTGCGGACATATAGCACCCCCATCTACACCCCACCTGTCTTGTGATGCCCCATCCCTCTCCTCCCTTGGGCAAAGGTATCTCCCTGAGACACCCCCCAACATCCCCCCTCAGAGACCCCCCCACATCTCCCCTCACACACCCCCAACATCCCCCCTCAGAGACCCCCCCACATCTCCCCTCACACACCCCCAACATCCCCCCTCAGAGACCCCCCCACATCTCCCCTCACACGCCCCCCAACATCCCCCCTCAGAGACCCCCCCACATCTCCCCTCACACGCCCCCCAACATCCCCCCTCAGAGACCCCCCCACATCTCCCCTCACACGCCCCCCAACATCCCCCCTCAGAGACCCCCCCACATCTCCCCTCACACGCCCCCCAACATCCCCCCTCAGAGACCCCCCCACATCTCCCCTCACACACACCCCAACATCCCCCCTCAGAGACCCCCCCACATCTCCCCTCACACCCCCCCCAACATCCCCCCTCAGAGACCCCCCCACATCTCCCCTCACACCCCCCCAACATCCCCCCTCAGAGACCCCCCATCTCCCCTCACACACACCCCAATATCCCCCCTCAGAGACCCCCCCACATCTCCCCTCACACACCCCCAACATCCCCCCTCAGAGACCCCCCCACATCTCCCCTCACACACCCCCCAACATCCCCCCTCAGAGACCCCCCCACATCTCCCCTCACACCCCCCCCAACATCCCCCCTCAGAGACCCCCCCACATCTCCCCTCACACACCCCCCAACATCCCCCCTCAGAGACCCCCCCACATCTCCCCTCACACCCCCCCCAACATCCCCCCTCAGAGACCCCCCCACATCTCCCCTCACACCCCCCCAACATCCCCCCTCAGAGACCCCCCATCTCCCCTCACACACACCCCAATATCCCCCCTCAGAGACCCCCCCACATCTCCCCTCACACACCCCCAACATCCCCCCTCAGAGACCCCCCCACATCTCCCCTCACACACCCCCCAACATCCCCCCTCAGAGACCCCCCCACATCTCCCCTCACACCCCCCCCAACATCCCCCCTCAGAGACCCCCCCACATCTCCCCTCACACCCCCCCAACATCCCCCCTCAGAGACCCCCCCCCACATCTCCCCTCAGAGACCCTCCGAATATGCCCCCTCAGAGACGCCCCATTATCCCCCTTAAAGGCCCCCCCGACATCCCCCAAGGCCCCGCCCCCAGTGAGCGCTGGGGCCGGCTCCCCCCGCCCCCTCCGGAGCGGTCACTGGGCAGCGCGGGAAGCAGCTCGAGGCGGCAGCGCAGGGCGGGGGAGGGGCAGTAACGGCCCCAACGGTCCCGGGGGGAGGGGTGTCTGAGCGGGGCTGTCGGGGGGCTCGGAGGGGATCAGGGGTCATGCTGGGGGTCACTGAGATGGGCTGTTGGGCGGTTTCTGAGGGAGGCTGTTGAGGAGTCTCTGGGGGGGGATGTTGGAGGGTCTCTGCGGGGCATGTGGGGGAGATATTGGGGGTCTCTGAAGGGGGATATTGGGGGTGTCTGAGGGGAGATGTGGGGGGTCTCTGAGGGGGGATATTGGGGGTGTCTGCGGGAGGATGTTGGGGGTCTGAGTGGGGTGTTGGGGGTCTCTGAGGGGATCATGTCGGGAGCATGCTGGGGGTCTCTGAGGGGGGAGGTTGGGGAGATATTGGGGGTCTTTGAGGGGGGATATTGGGGGTCTCTGAGGGGGGAGGTTGGGGAGATATTGGGGGTCTCTGAGGGGAGATATTGGGGGTCTCTGAGGGGGGAGGTTGGGGAGATATTGGGGGTCTTTGAGGGGGGATATTGGGGGTCTCTGAGGGGGGAGGTTGGGGAGATATTGGGGGTCTTTGAGGGGGGATATTGGGGGTCTCTGAGGGGGGAGGTTGGGGAGATATTGGGGGTCTTTGAGGGGGGATATTGGGGGTCTCTGAGGGGGGAGGTTGGGGAGATATTGGTGTCTCTGAGGGGGGATGTCGGGGGGGTTCTGAGGGGGGAGGTTGGGGAGATATTGGGGGTCTCTGATGTGGGATGTCTGGGGGTTTCTGAGGTCAGATAATGGGGGTCTCAGGGGAGGTTATGGGTCTCTCAGGGAGATTTGGGGAGATATTGGGATATCTGGGGATGTCAGGGGGTTTCTGAGGTCAGATAATGGGGGTCTCAGGGGAGGTTGTGGGTCTCTCAGGGAGATTTGGGGAGATATTGGGATATCTGGGGATGTCAGGGGGTTTCTGAGGTCAGATAATGGGGGTCTCAGGGGAGGTTGTGGGTCTCAGGGAGATTTGGGGAGATATTGGGGTATCTGGGGATGTCAGGGGGTTTCTGAGGTCAGATAATGGGGGTCTCAGGGGAGGTTGTGGGTCTCTCAGGGAGATTTGGGGAGATATTGGGATATCTGGGGATGTCAGGGGGTTTCTGAGGTCAGATATTGGGGGTCTCAGGGGAGGTTGTGGGTCTCAGGGAGATTTGGGGAGATATTGGGATATCTGGGGATGTCAGGGGGTTTCTGAGGTCAGATAATGGGGGTCTCAGGGGAGGTTGTGGGTCTCAGGGAGATTTGGGGAGATATTGGGGTATCTGGGGATGTCAGGGGGTTTCTGAGGTCAGATAATGGGGGCCTCTGAGGGGGGAGGTTGGGGAGATATTAGGGGTCCCTGATGGGGGATGTCGGGGGGTTTCTGAGGTTGGATATTGGGGTCTCTCAGGGGGGAGGTTGTGGGTCTCTGAGGGGGGAGGTTTGGGAGATGTTGGGGGTCTCTGAGGGGGATACTGGGGCGATTGTCTTTGTACAGTAACCATCTGCCCCAGCCCCACAGCCTCGACTCAAGGACACTGAGATTGGGGCCCCCATTGCTGCTCCGACACACACCCCCCGACACAGACTGCAGCCCCCATCGCTGCACATGAACAAACCATGGGGAGAAACGCCCTGACCCCAGGAACAGACGCGGGGGCAGGTAAGCTGGATGGGGCAGTGGGTCGCGGTGGGACTCAGGACTCCTGGGTTCAGTTCCTGGCTCTGCCACAGACGCTCTGTGTGACCTTGATCATGTTACTTGGACTGTCTCTGCAACATGCAGCCATAGGCGCCAACTTCTCCTAGTGCTGGTGGGGCAAATAGGAGCTGCGGAGGCGGTGCCTGTGGGCAGCGGTGTGCAGAGACCCCGGGCCCCCTCGCCTAGGAGCCGCTGCCAGAGGGGTCTCTGCAGCTTTCCCCCCGCACCCAAACCCCTCCAGCACCTGCACCTCTGCCCCCTCCCACACCCAAACTCCCTCCCAAAATCTGAACCCTCCCCCTCCCTCACACAAACTCCCTCCCAGATCCTGCTCCCCTCCCCCGTCCCAAACCCAAACTCCCTAGGAGAGCCTTCACCCTTCCCCCACGCACCCAAACTCCCTCCCAGAGCCTCCACCCCTCCCCCTACCCCCCAAACTCCCTCCCCGACCCTGCTCCCCTCCCCCTTCCAGCACCCAAACTCCCTTCCAGAGCCAGCTCCCCACCCCCACCCAAACTCCCTCCCCGACCCTTCACCCCTCCCCGCTCCCGCACCCAAACTCCCTCGCATACCCTGCACCCTTCCCCCCACCCAAACCCCTTACCTAAATCCGACCCCTCCCCCCCACACCCAAACCCCCTCCCAGAGCCTGCACCCCTCCCCCCTCCCCACCAAAACTTCCTCCCGGAGCCTACACCCCTGCTCCCTCCCTCACCCAAACTCCCTCCCAGAGCTCGACCCCTCACCCCTCCCCACCCAAACTTCCTCCTGGAGCCTGCACCCCTCCCCGCTCCCCCACCCAAACTCCCTCCCAGAGCCTGCAACCCTCCCCCACCACACCCAAATTCCCTCGTATACCCTGCACTCCTCCCCCTTCCCTCACCCAAACTCCCTCGCAGATCCTCCACCCCGAAACCCCCTCCTGCACCCAAACTCCCTCCCAGAGCCTCCACACCTCCCCCTACCCCCCAAACTCCCTCCCAGATCCTGCTCCCCTCCCCCGTCCCAAACCCAAACTCCCTAGGAGAGCCTTCACCCTTCCCCCACGCACCCAAACTCCCTCCCAGAGCCTCCACCCCTCCCCCTACCCCCCAAACTCCCTCCCCGACCCTGCACCCCTCCCCCCTTCCGCACCCAAACTCCCTTCCAGAGCCAGCTCCCCACCCCCACCCAAACTCCCTCCCCGACCCTGCACCCCTCCCCCCTTCCGCACCCAAACTCCCTTCCAGAGCCTCCACCCCTCCCCCTACCCCCCAAACTCCCTCCCCGACCCTGCTCCCCTCCCCCTTCCAGCACCCAAACTCCCTTCCAGAGCCAGCTCCCCACCCCCACCCAAACTCCCTCCCCGACCCTGCACCCCTCCCCGCTCCCGCACCCAAACTCCCTCGCATACCCTGCACCCTTCCCCCCACCCAAACCCCTTACCTAAATCCGACCCCTCCCCCCCACACCCAAACCCCCTCCCAGAGCCTGCACCCCTCCCCCCTCCCCACCAAAACTTCCTCCCGGAGCCTACACCCCTGCTCCCTCCCTCACCCAAACTCCCTCCCAGAGCTCGACCCCTCACCCCTCCCCACCCAAACTTCCTCCTGGAGCCTGCACCCCTCCCCGCTCCCCCACCCAAACTCCCTCCCAGAGCCTGCAACCCTCCCCCACCACACCCAAATTCCCTCGTATACCCTGCACTCCTCCCCCTTCCCTCACCCAAACTCCCTCGCAGATCCTCCACCCCGAAACCCCCTCCTGCACCCAAACTCCCTCCCAGAGCCTCCACACCTCCCCCTACCCCCCAAACTCCCTCCCAGATCCTGCTCCCCTCCCCCGTCCCAAACCCAAACTCCCTAGGAGAGCCTTCACCCTTCCCCCACGCACCCAAACTCCCTCCCAGAACCTCCACCCCTCCCCCTATCCCCCAAACTCCCTCCCCAACCCTGCACCCCTCCCCCCTTCCGCACCCAAACTCCCTTCCAGAGCCAGCTCCCCACCCCCACCCAAACTCCCTCCCCGACCCTGCACCCCTCCCCCCTTCCGCACCAAAACTCCCTTCCAGAGCCAGCTCCCCTCCCCCCACCCCCACCCAAACTCCCTCCCCGACCCTGCACCCCTCCCCCCTTCCGCACCCAAACTCCCTCCCAGAGCCTCCACACCTCCCCCCCCCGCACCCAAACTCCCTCCCAAAATCCGAACCCTTCTCCCTCCCCACCAAACTCCTTCCCAGATCCTGCACCCCTCCCCACCTGCACACAAACCCCCTCCCAGAACTGCAACCCTCTCCCCTAACCCACCCGAACGTCCTCCGAGAACCTGCACCCCTCCCGCCTCCCGCACCCAAACTCCCTCGCATACCCTGCACTCCTCCCCCCTCCCGCACCCAAACTCTCGCATACCCTGCACCCCTCCCCCCTCCCGCACCCAAACTCCCTCGCATACCCTGCACCCCTCCTCCTCCCCGCACCCAAACTCCCTCGCATACCCTGCACCCCTCCCCCCTCCCTCACCCAAACTCCCTCGCATACCCTGCACCCCTCCCCCCCCCGCACCCAAACTCCCTCCCAGAGCCTGCAACCCTCCCCCCTCCCTCACCCAAACTCCCTCCCAGAGCCTGCAACCCTCCCCCCTCCCTCACCCAAACTCCCTCCCAGAGCCTGCACCCCTCCCCCCTCCCACACCCAAACTCCCTCGCATACCCTGCACCCCTCCTCCTCCCCGCACCCAAACTCCCTCGCATACCCTGCACCCCTCCCCCCTCCCTCACCCAAACTCCCTCGCATACCCTGCACCCCTCCCCCCCCGCACCCAAACTCCCTCCCAGAGCCTGCACCCCTCCCCCCTCCCGCACCCAAACTCCCTCCCAGAGCCTGCAACCCTCCCCCCTCCCTCCCCCAAACTCCCTCCCAGAGCCTGCAACCCTCCCCCCTCCCTCACCCAAACTCCCTCCCAGAGCCTGCACCCCTCCCCCCTCCCACACCCAAACTCCCTCGCATACCCTGCACCCCTCCTCCTCCCCGCACCCAAACTCCCTCCCAGAGCCTGCACCCCTCCCCCCTCCCGCACCCAAACTCCCTCCCAGAGCCTGCAACCCTCCCCCCTCCCTCACCCAAACCCCCTCCCAGAGCCTGCACCCCTCCCCACTCCCACACCCAAACCCCCTCCCAGAGCCTGCACCCCTCCCCCCTCCCACACCCAAACTCCCTCGCATACCCTGCACCCCTCCCCCCTCCCGCACCCAAACTCCCTCGCATACCCTGCACCCCTCCTCCCCCCCGCACCCAAACTCCCTCCCAGAGCCTGCAACCCTCCCCCCTCCTGCACCCAAACTCCCTCCTAGAGCCTGCACCTCTCCCCCCTCCAGCACCCAAACTCCCTCGCATACCCTGCACCCCTCCTCCCTCCCGCACCCAAACTCCCTCCCAGAGCCTGCACCCCTCCCACCTCCCGCACCCAAACTCCCTCCCAGAGCCTGCACCCCTCCCCCCTCCCACACCCAAACTCCCTCGCATACCCTGCACCCCTCCCCCCTCCCGCACCCAAACTCCCTCGCATACCCTGCACCCCTCCTCCTCCCCGCACCCAAACTCCCTCCCAGAGCCTGCAACCCTCCCCCACACACCCAAACTCCCTCCTAGAGCCTGCACCCTTCCCACCTCCCGCACCCAAACTCCCTCGCATACCCTGCACCCCTCACCCCTCCCTCACCCAAACCCCCTCCCAGAGCCTGTACCCCTCCCCCCTCCCGCACCCAAACTCCCTCCTAGAGCCTGCACCTCTCCCCCCTCCAGCACCCAACCAGCCTCCCAAAATCCGATCCCTCCCCCCTCCCTCACCCAAACTCCCTCCCAGAGCCTCCACCCCAAACCCCCTCCCCACCAAACTCCTTCCCAGAGTCTGCACCCCTCCCCGCCTGCACACAAACCCCCTCCCAGAACTGCAACCCTCTCCCCTAACCCACCCGAACGTCCTCCGAGAACCTGCACCCCTCCCGCCTCCCGCACCCAAACTCCCTCCCAGCGCCTGCACCCCTCCCCCCCACCGATACTCCTTCCCAGAGCCTGCACTCCCCCCCACACCCAAACCCCCTCCCAGAGCCTGCACCCCTCCCCACCTGCACACAAACCCCCTCCCAGAACTGCAACCCTCTCCCCTAACCCACCCGAACGTCCTCCGAGAACCTGCACCCCTCCCGCCTCCCGCATCCAAACTCCCTCCCCGAGCCTGCACCCCTCCCCCGTCCCGTACCCAAACTTCCTCCTGGAGCCTGCACCCCTCCCCGCTCCCCCACCCAAACTCCCTCCCAGAGCCTGCAACCCTCACCCCCCTCACCCAAACTCCCTCCCAGAGCCTGCTCCCCTCCCCATTCCAGCACCCAAACTCGCTCCCAGAGCCTGCAACCCTCCACCCCGCACCCAAACTCCCTCCCAGAGCCTGCACCCCTCCCCCCTTCCGCACCCAAACTCCCTAACAGATCCTCTCCCCCTCCCCCCCTCGTACCCAAACTCCCTCGTATACCATGCACCCCTCCCCCCTCCCTCACCCAAACTCCCTCGCAGATCCTCCACCCCGAAACCCCCTCCTGCACCCAAACTCCCTCCCAGAACCTCCACCCCTCCCCCCCCGCACCCAAACTCCCTCCCAAAATCCGAACCCTTCTCCCTCCCCACCAAACTCCTTCCCAGATCCTGCACCCCTCCCCACCTGCACACAAACCCCCTCCCAGAACTGCAACCCTCTCCCCTAACCCACCCGAACGTCCTCTGAGAACCTGCACCGCTCCCGCCTCCCGCACCCAAACTCTCGCATAGCCTGCACCCCTCCCCCCTCCCGCACCCAAACTCCCTCGCATACCCTGCACCCCTCCCCCCTCCCTCACCCAAACTCCCTCGCATACCCTGCACCCCTCCTCCCCCCCGCACCCAAACTGCCTCCCAGAGCCTGCAACCCTCCCCCCTCCCGCACCCAAACTCCCTCCTAGAGCCTGCACCTCTCCCCCCTCCAGCACCCAAACTCCCTCGCATACCCTGCACCCCTCCCCCCTCCCTCACCCAAACCCCCTCCCAGAGCCTGCACCCCTCCCCCCTCCCGCACCCAAACTCCCTCCTAGAGCCTGCACCTCTTCCCCCCTCCAGCACGCAACCAGCCTCCCAAAATCCGATCCCTCCCCCCTCCCTCACCCAAACTCCCTCCCAGAGCCTCCACCCCAAACCCCCTCCCCACCAAACTCCTTCCCAGAGTCTGCACCCCTCCCCACCTGCACACAAACCCCCTCCCAGAACTGCAACCCTCTCCCCTAACCCACCCGAACGTCCTCCGAGAACCTGCACCCCTCCCCCCTCACACCCAAACTCCCTCGCATACCCTGCACCCTCCACTGTCCCTCACCCGAACTCCCTACCACAGCGTGACCCCTCCCCCCCTCACACAAACTCCCTCCCAGAGCCTCCTCCCTCCCCCTCCCCCCCAAACTCCCTCCCAGAGCCTCCACCCCTCCCCCTCAACCCCAAACTCCCTCCCAGAGTCTGCACCCCTCCCCCTCCCTCCCCCAAACTCCCTCCCAGAGCCTCCACCCTTCCCCCTCCCCCCCAAACTCCCTCCCAGAGCCTGCACCCCTCCCCCCCGCACCCAAGCTCCCTCCCAGAGCCTGCACCCCTCCCCCCCCTCACCCAAACCCCCTCCAGCACCTGCACCTCCGCCCCCTCCCACACCCAAACTCCCTTCCAGAGCTCGACCCCTCACCCCTCCACACCCAAACTTCCTCCCACAGCCTGCACCCCTCCCCACTCCAGCACCCAAACTCCCTCCCAGAACCTGTAACCCTCCCCCCTTCCGCACCCAAACACCCTACCAGAGCCTGCAACCCTCCCCGCTCCCGCACCCAAACTCCCTCGCATACCCTGCACCCTTCCCCCCACCCAAACCCCTTACCTAAATCCGACCCCTCCCCCCCACACCCAAACCCCCTCCCAGAGCCTGCACCCCTCCCCCCCCCACCAAAACTTCCTCCCGGAGCCTACACCCCTGCTCCCTCCCTCACCCAAACTCCCTCCCAGAGCTCGACCCCTCACCCCTCCCCACCCAAACTTCCTCCTGGAGCCTGCACCCCTCCCCGCTCCCCCACCCAAACTCCCTCCCAGAGCCTGTAACCCTCCCCCACCACACCCAAATTCCCTCGTATACCCTGCACTCCTCCCCTTCCCTCACCCAAACTCCCTCGCAGATCCTCCACCCCGAAACCCCCTCCTGCACCCAAACTCCCTCCCAGAGCCTCCACACCTCCCCCTACCCCCCAAACTCCCTCCCAGATCCTGCTCCCCTCCCCCGTCCCAAACCCAAACTCCCTAGGAGAGCCTTCACCCTTCCCCCACGCACCCAAACTCCCTCCCAGAACCTCCACCCCTCCCCCTATCCCCCAAACTCCCTCCCCAACCCTGCACCCCTCCCCCCTTCCGCACCCAAACTCCCTTCCAGAGCCAGCTCCCCACCCCCACCCAAACTCCCTCCCCGACCCTGCACCCCTCCCCCCTTCCGCACCAAAACTCCCTTCCAGAGCCAGCTCCCCTCCCCCCACCCCCACTCAAACTCCCTCCCCGACCCTGCACCCCTCCCCCCTTCCGCACCCAAACTCCCTCCGAGAGCCTCCACCCCTACCCCCCAAACTCCCTCCCCGACCCTGCTCCCCTCCCCCCTTCCGCACCCAAACTCCCTCACAGATCCTCCCCCCCTCGTACCCAAACTCCCTCGTATACCATGCACCCCTCCCCCCTCCCTCACCCAAACTCCCTCGCAGATCCTCCACCCCGAAACCCCCTCCTGCACCCAAACTCCCTCCCAGAGCCTCCACACCTCCCCCCCCCGCACCCAAACTCCCTCCCAAAATCCGAACCCTTCTCCCTCCCCACCAAACTCCTTCCCAGATCCTGCACCCCTCCCCACCTGCACACAAACCCCCTCCCAGAACTGCAACCCTCTCCCCTAACCCACCCGAACATCCTCTGAGAACCTGCACCGCTCCCGCCTCCCGCATCCAAACTCCCTCCCAGAACCTGCACCCCTCCCCCACCCAAACTCCCTCGCATACCCTGCACTCCTCCCCCCTCCCGCACCCAAACTCCCTCGCATACCCTGCACCCCTCCTCCCCCCCGCACCCAAACTCCCTCGCATACCCTGCACCCCTCCCCCCTCCCTCACCCAAACTCCCTCGCATACCCTGCACCCCTCCCCCCCCGCACCCAAACTCCCTCCCAGAGCCTGCAACCCTCCCCCCTCCCTCACCCAAACTCCCTCCCAGAGCCTGCAACCCTCCCCCCTCCCTCACCCAAACTCCCTCCCAGAGCCTGCACCCCTCCCCCCTCCCACACCCAAACTCCCTCGCATACCCTGCACCCCTCCTCCTCCCCGCACCCAAACTCCCTCGCATACCCTGCACCCCTCCCCCCCCGCACCCAAACTCCCTCCCAGAGCCTGCACCCCTCCCCCCTCCCTCACCCAAACTCCCTCGCATACCCTGCACCCCTCCCCCCCCGCACCCAAACTCCCTCCGAGAACCTGCACCCCTCCCCCCTCCCGCACCCAAACTCCCTCGCATACCCTGCACCCCTCCCCCCTCCCGCACCCAAACTCTCGCATACCCTGCACCCCTCCCCCCTCCCGCACCCAAACTCCCTCGCATACCCTGCACCCCTCCTCCTCCCCGCACCCAAACTCCCTCGCATACCCTGCACCCCTCCCCCCTCCCTCACCCAAACTCCCTCGCATACCCTGCACCCCTCCCCCCCCGCACCCAAACTCCCTCCCAGAGCCTGCAACCCTCCCCCCTCCCTCACCCAAACTCCCTCCCAGAGCCTGCAACCCTCCCCCCTCCCTCACCCAAACTCCCTCCCAGAGCCTGCACCCCTCCCCCCTCCCACACCCAAACTCCCTCGCATACCCTGCACCCCTCCTCCTCCCCGCACCCAAACTCCCTCGCATACCCTGCACCCCTCCCCCCTCCCTCACCCAAACTCCCTCGCATACCCTGCACCCCTCCCCCCTCCCTCACCCAAACTCCCTCCCAGAGCCTGCACCCCTCCCCCCTCCCACACCCAAACTCCCTCGCATACCCTGCACCCCTCCTCCTCCCCGCACCCAAACTCCCTCCCAGAGCCTGCACCCCTCCCCCTCCCGCACCCAAACTCCCTCCCAGAGCCTGCACCCCTCCCCCCTCCCACACCCAAACTCCCTCGCATACCCTGCACCCCTCCCCCCTCCCGCACCCAAACTCCCTCGCATACCCTGCACCCCTCCTCCCCCCCGCACCCAAACTCCCTCCCAGAGCCTGCAACCCTCCCCCCTCCCGCACCCAAACTCCCTCGCATACCCTGCACCCCTCCCCCCTCCCGCACCCAAACTCCCTCCCAGAGCCTGCACCCCTCCCACCTCCCGCATCCAAACTCCCTCCCAGAGCCTGCACCCCTCCCCCCTCCCACACCCAAACTCCCTCGCATACCCTGCACCCCTCCCCCCTCCCGCACCCAAACTCCCTCGCATACCCTGCACCCCTCCTCCTCCCCGCACCCAAACTCCCTCCCAGAGCCTGCAACCCTCCCCCACACACCCAAACTCCCTCCTAGAGCCTGCACCCTTCCCACCTCCCGCACCCAAACTCCCTCGCATACCCTGCACCCCTCCCCCCTCCCTCACCCAAACCCCCTCCCAGAGCCTGCACCCCTCCCCCCTCCCGCACCCAAACTCCCTCCTATAGCCTGCACCTCTCCCCCCTCCAGCACCCAACCAGCCTCCCAAAATCCGATCCCTCCCCCCTCCCTCACCCAAACTCCCTCCCAGAGCCTCCACCCCAAACCCCCTCCCCACCAAACTCCTTCCCAGAGTCTGCACCCCTCCCCACCTGCACACAAACCCCCTCCCAGAACTGCAACCCTCTCCCCTAACCCACCCGAACGTCCTCCGAGAACCTGCACCCCTCCCGCCTCCCGCACCCAAACTCCCTCCCCGAGCCTGCACCCCTCCCCCGTCCCGCACCCAAACTCCCTCCCAGAGCCTGCACCCCTCCCCCGTCCCGCACCCAAACTCCCTCCCAGAGGTCGACCCCTCACCCCTCCCGACCCAAACTTCCTCCTGGAGCCTGCACCCCTCCCTGCTCCCCCACCCAAACTCCCTCCGAGAGCCTGCAACCCTCACCCCCCTCACCCAAACTCCCTCCCAGAGCCTGCTCCCCTCCCCATTCCAGCACCCAAACTCGCTCCCAGAGCCTGCAACCCTCCACCCCGCACCCAAACTCCCTCCCAGAGCCTGCACCCCTCCCCCCTTCCGCACCCAAACTCCCTAACAGATCCTCTCCCCCTCCCCCCCTCGTACCCAAACTCCCTCGTATACCATGCACCCCTCCCCCCTCCCTCACCCAAACTCCCTCGCAGATCCTCCACCCCGAAACCCCCTCCTGCACCCAAACTCCCTCCCAGAACCTCCACCCCTCCCCCCCCGCACCCAAACTCCCTCCCAAAATCCGAACCCTTCTCCCTCCCCACCAAACTCCTTCCCAGATCCTGCACCCCTCCCCACCTGCACACAAACCCCCTCCCAGAACTGCAACCCTCTCCCCTAACCCACCCGAACATCCTCTGAGAACCTGCACCGCTCCCGCCTCCCGCATCCAAACTCCCTCCCAGAACCTGCACCCCTCCCCCACCCAAACTCCCTCGCATACCCTGCACTCCTCCCCCCTCCCGCACCCAAACTCCCTCCCAGAGCCTGCAACCCTCCCCCCTCCCGCACCCAAACTCCCTCGCATACCCTGCACCCCTCCCCCCTCCCTCACCCAAACCCCCTCCCAGAGCCTGCAACCCTCCCCCCTCCCGCACCCAAACTCCCTCCTAGAGCCTGCACCTCTCCCCCCTCCAGCACCCAACCAGCCTCCCAAAATCCGATCCCTTCCCCCTCCCGCACCCAAACTCCCTCCCGGAGCCTCCACCCCAAACCCCCTCCCCACCAAACTCCTTCCCAGATCCTGCACCCCTCCCCGCCTGCACACAAACCCCCTCCCAGAACTGCAACCCTCTCCCCTAACCCACCCGAACGTCCTCCGAGAACCTGCACCCCTCCCGCCTCCCGCACCCAAACTCCCTCCCAGCGCCTGCACCCCTCCCCCCCACCGATACTCCTTCCCAGAGCCTGCACTCCCCCCCACACCCAAACCCCCTCCCAGAGCCTGCACCCCTCCCCACCTGCACACAAACCCCCTCCCAGAACTGCAACCCTCTCCCCTAACCCACCCGAACGTCCTCCGAGAACCTGCACCGCTCCCACCTCCCGCACCCAAACTCCCTCCCAGCGCCAGCACCCCTCCCCCCACCGATACTCCTTCCCAGAGCCTGCACTCCCCCCCACACCCAAACCCCCTCCCAGAGCCTGCACCCCTCCCCCACCCCAGAGCCTGTACCCATCCCCCCTCCCGCACCCAAACTCCCTCGGCGACCCCCGCATCCAGACTCCCTCCCAGAGCCTGCACCCCTCTCCCCTCACCCACCCGAACGTCCTCCGAGAACCTGCACCCCTCCCCCTCCCCCCGCACCCAAACCCCCTCCCAGAGCCTGCATCCCTCCCCCACCCCAGATCCTGCACCCCTCCCCCTTCCCATCCAAACTCCCTTCCAGAGCCTGCACCCCTGCCCCCCACCCGAACCCAACTCCCTCCCAGAGCCTGTACCCCTCTCCCCTCCCGCACCCAAACTCCTGCGTAGATCCTGCACCCCTCCCCCCACCCACAGCCAAACTATCTCCCAGAGTGTGCACCCCGCCCCCCACCCAAATTCCCTACCAGAGCCTGCACTCCTCCCCCACCCAACCCCCCTCCCAAAATCCGACCCCTCCCCCCTCCCTCACCCCAACTCCCTCCCAGACCCTGCACCCTTCCCCCCCGCACCCATACTCCCTCCCCGACCCTGCACCCCTCCCCCACCCAAACTCCCTCAGAGACCCTGCACCCCTCCCACACCCAAGCTACCTCCCAGAGCCTTGACCCCTCCCCCCCGCACCCATACTCCCTTCCAGAGCCTGCACCCCTCCCCCTCCCGCACCCATACTCCCTCCCAGAGCCTGCACCCCTCCCCTCACCCAACCCCCCTCCCAAAATCCGATGCCTCCCCCCTCCCTCACCCAAACTCCCTCCCAGAGCCTGCACCTCTCCCCCCACCCCCACCGAAACCCCCTCCCTAAATCAGACCCCTCCCTCCCTCCACCCAAACTCCCTCCCAGAGCCTGCACCCCTCCCCCCACCCCCACCGAAACCCCCTCCCTAAATCAGACCACTCCCTCCCTCCACCCAAACTCCCTCCCAGCGCCTGCACCCCTCCCCACCTAAACTCCCTCCCAGAGCCTGCAACCCTCCCCCCTCCCCCACCCAAACTCCTTCCCAGAGCCTGCACCCCTCCCCCCTTCCGCAACCAAACTTCCTCCCAGAGCCTGCACCCTTCCCCACTCCCGCACCCAAACTCCCTCGGAGACCCTGCACCCCTCACCCAAACAACCTCTCAGAGCCTGTACCCCTCCCCCCCAAACTACCTCCCAGAGCCTGCACCTCTGCCCCCTCCCCCACCCAAACTCCCTCCCAGAGCCTTAGGCATGTATGGTGGCGGGACTTGTCATGTTCTGGGCAACACAAAAAGTTATACAGACCTGCCGCCCCTGCTCTTTGAGGGATGCGCCAGTGCATCTCCCATGCTCACACTCACACCCTGCCTTTGCCCTGGACCTGTATTCAAAATGTTGCCTGTGCACGGAAAGGATACCACCACTGCTAATTGTACTCCCCTTTTACACCCCCTTCCCCTGTATGTGCACAACGATGCCTCTCACACTCTGCTCTTGCTCCCCCTTCATTAAACCCACAGACCTCGCTCATCACTCACCTCGCTGCTGACAATCGCCTGGGCAAGACACTCCTGTGCCCTGCTAGTGCCACAGCCTGCACAACACAGCCTCTTCCCTTTCATCACACACACGGGGGGCAGAAGAGGGGTTCAGACACACCAAGAGGGGCAGGGCCCCCAGATCTCCTCACATCACAATTGCAGCTCTGCCAAGCGGCTCCATGTGCTCCCTCCCCCATTCAGTACAGCTCCACCTAACCCAGTGAGCACAGCCACAGGGCATGTGGATCATTTCCAGAGGCTATTGCCAGCTCCGGAGGGGGAGGGGGGGCAGAGTTAAGGTTATGTTGGAGATTTACTTTAACTCAGTATTTCCTGGTTTGCACAAGTCTGAGTTTTGCTGAACTCAGTGTTCTGAAAGGACACGCGCTGTCCCCGGGCAAGCTTAACTCTGTGTGTATATATAGCTGCAAGGCAGGGTAGTTTTGAATGTACATTTCAAGACATTCACTTGTAATTAGGCAAAGTTATTGACTTCCCCCCGCATCTAAATTTCCTCATTTGACTAACAATTTTCCCTTTCTCAGAATGGCCATATGTCCTCTGGGTAGACTAGCCCAGAAAGTGGAAAAATCTCTCTCTCTCTCTCTCTCTCACCCACACCTTCTGCTTGTCCCCCCAACAGAAATCCCTGATCTACTCACCCCAGCTGTTATTTGGGGGGCGTTGGGTCAGCTCTGAGCACACCTAACGGATCGGGCCCTGTGCGGGAGGTAGTGGGGAACACTAGGGTTTAGGTGTGACCCAGAACTCCGAGCAGCCAGGGTAGGGCGTGTGGGGAGATACTGTGCAGCACTGAGGGCCACCGCTCCCTATGGAAAGCCTCAGCATCCTGCAGCCCGCCCCCCTTCCCCGCTGCTGTTCCGCCGGGGTCAGGGGACTCAGGGGAGTGCCACGGCCTTCGCTCCCAGCCAGGATCCCCTGGGAGAATAACATGAAGGGCAAAGGGGTCCAGGAGAGCTGGCTGTATTTTAAAGAATCCTTATTGAGGTTGCAGGAACAAATCATCCCGCTGTGTAGAAAGAATAGTAAATATGGCAGGCGACCAGCTTGGCTAAACAGTGAAATCCTTGTTGATCTTAAACACAAAAAAGAAGCTTACAAGAAGTGGAAGATTGGACAAATGACCAGGGAGGAGTATAAAACTATTGCTCAGGCATGCAGGAGTGAAATCAGGAAGGCCAAATCACACTTGGAGTTGCAGCGAGCAAGAGATGTTAAGGGTAACAAGAAGGGTTTCTTCAGGTATGTTAGTAACAAGAAGAAGGTAAGGGAAAGTGTGGGCCCCTTACTGAATGAGGGAGGCAACCTAGTGACAGAGGATGTGGAAAAAGCTAATGTTCTCAGTGCTTTTTTTGTCTCTCTTTTCACGAACAAGGTCAGCTCCCAGACTGCTGCACTGGGCAGCACAGCATGGGGAGAAGGTGACCAGCCCTCTGTGGAGAAAGAAGTGGTTCAGGACTATTTAGAAAAGCTGGACGAGCACAAGTCCATGGGGCCGGATGCGCTGCATCCGAGGGTGCTAAAGGAGTTGGCGGATGTGATTGCAGAGCCATTGGCCATTATCTTTGAAAACTCATGGCGATCGGGGGAGGTCCCGGATGATTGGAAAAAGGCTAATGTAGTGCCCATCTTTAAAAAAGGGAAGAAGGAGGATCCGGGGAACTACAGGCCAGTGAGCTTCACCTCAGTCCCTGGAAAAATCATGGAGCAGGTCCTCAAGGAATCAATTCTGAAGCACTTAGAGGAGAGGAAAGTGATCAGGAACAGTCAGCATGGATTCACCAAGGGGAAGTCGTGCCTGACTAACCTAATTGCCTTCTATGAGGAGATAACTGGCTTTGGGGATGAGGGGAAAGCAGTGGATGTGTTATTCCTTGACTTTAGCAAAGCTTTTGATACAGTCTCCCACAGTATTCTTGCCGCCAAGTTACAGAAGTATGGATTGGATGAATGGACTGTAAGGTGAATAGAAAGTTGGCTGGATCGTCGGGCTCAATGGGTAGTGATCAACGGCTCCATGTCTAGTTGGCAGCCGGTTTCTAGCGGAGTGCCCCAAGGGTCGGTCCTGGGGCCGGTTTTGTTCAATATCTTCATTAATGATCTGGAGGATGGCGTGGACTGCACTCTCAGCAAGTTTGCAGATGACACTAAATTGGAAGGAGTGGTAGATACGCTGGAGGGTAGGGACAGGATACAGAGGGACCTAGACAAATTAGAGGATTGGGCCAAAAGAAACCTGATGAGGTTCACCAGGGACAAGTGCAGAGTCCTGCACTTAGTACGGAAGAATCCCATGCACTGCTACAGACTAGGGACCGAGTGGCTAGGCAGCAGATTTGCAAGAAGGACCTAGGGGTTACAGGAGAAGCTGCATATGAGTCGACAGTGTGCTCTTGTTGCCAAGAAGGCTAACGGCATTTTGGGCTGTATAAGTAGGTGTGACAATGCAGTTCTGGCAGGACCCAACTGAGAGTGCCAATTCAGGACAAATTGCTAAAACAGGGCAGTTACAGCCCAAGGCTGGGGTTTCTCCACCTCTAAGGCAAACCAAACCAGCCAGACAAAGAGGACTTTGGTTTCACCCCACTGGCTAACCACAAGTCGCACAAACAACTCCCTTAGACACTCCAGTTTTCCAGTATCACTACCAGTGCCACTCGTTATGGGGACAAATGGTTATGAAAACCAATATCCCAATATACACAAAAAGGTTCTCTCGATCCCAAAGGACCAAGCCCCAGACCCAGGTCAATATACAACTCAGATCTTTCCCACAAATCACACTGTTGCCAATCCCTTAGAATCTAAAATCTAAAGGTTTATTCATAAAAGGAAGAAGATAGAGATGAGAGTTAGAGTTGGTTAAATGGAATCAATTACATACAGTAATGGCAAAGTTCTTGGTTCAGGCTTGCAGCAGCGATAGAATAAACTGCAGGTTCAAATCAAGTCTCTGGAATACATCCCCTGCTGGGATGGGTCCTCAGTCCTTTGTTCAGAGCTTCAGCTTGTAGCAAAGTTCCTCCAGAGGTAAGAAGCAGGATTGAAGACAAAATGGAGATGAGGCATCAGCCTTATATAGTCTTTTCCAGGTGTAAGAACACCTCTTTGTTCTTACTGTGGAAAATTACAGCAAAATTGAGTCGAGTTACATGGGCCAGTCCCTGCATACTTTGCTGAGTCTGAAGGCATATTTGCCTTCTCTCAATGGGTTCATTGTATAGCTGATGGTCCTTAATGGGCCATCAAGCAGGCTAGGCAGAGCTAATCCCAGTTTGTCTGGGATGTCACCCAGAAGCACAGCATAAGTTTGCCATACAGACAGTATAGAGCCAATATTCATAACTTCAACTACGAAACTGATACACACATATAGACAGCATAATCATAACCAGTAAACCATAACCTTGTCTTAGACCCCTCATTTGACCCCCTTTATACAAGATTTGGGTGCCACTACAGGACCTTGGTTGCAACAATGATCTATATAGTCCCAGTTTATGTCAATAATTTCACAGTAGGGGCATTGCCAGCAGATCGAGGGACATGATCATTCCCCTCTATTCGGCACTGGTGAGGCCTCATCTGGAGTACTGTGGCCAGTTTTGGTCCCCCCACTACAGAAGGGATGTGGACAAATTGGAGAGTGTCCAGCGGAGGGCAACAAAAATGATCACATATGACTTACGAGGAGAGGCTGAGGGAACTGGGATTGTTTAGTCTGCACAAGAGAAGAATATGGGGGGATTTGATAGCAGCTATCAACTACCTGAAAGGGGGTTCCAAAGAGGATGGATCTAGACTGTTCTCAGTGGTACCAGATGACAGAACAAGGAGCAATGGTCTCAAGTTGCAATAGGGGAGGTTTAGGTTGGATATTAGGAAAAACTTTTTCACTAGGAGGGTGGTGAAGCACTGGAATGGGTTCCCTAGGGAGGTGGTGGAATCTCCATCCTTAGAGATTTTTAAGGGATGATTGAGTTGGGGATTGGTCCTGCTTTGAGCAGGGGGTTGGACTAGATGACCTCCTGAGATCCCTTCCAACCCTGTTATTCTATGACTCAGTCAGGGGCTCCCCCGTGGAGAGGAGATGCAGGTGCCCCTGCCTGTTACATCCTATGTGGGCAGCAAGTCCCCGGCTGCAGGGCCACCACTGCTGCCCTCTGCTCCAGCCCCCGGCTGCTACCCTCACACCCTTCCCTGCCTGCTCCGACCTCTCCCCTCCCAGTTCCCGCCCCACTCCTCGCTGCCTCCACCACCACCGCCCCCCCGGCTCCCTCACGGCTCTGGCACGGTTAATTAAGGTACTTCCTAACTTATGGGTTCTTGACTCTGCACCTTAGGGTCCTTTCCTGTTGTTTTCTCAGGGCTGGGCTCCCGTCCCACACTGCTCTGCTAGGACCTCTCAGGCATGAGTCACAGTCCCAGTTGTTATTCCTGCCCTGGATCGGGAGTAGCTGGGAGCTCTTCCCACAGGCAGTGTCCTGCCCTGGTCCCTGAAGGGGACAGGCCGTGTGTGCTGTTCTGCAGTCCCCTCAGCCAGCCTGGCCTGCCCTGGGGCAGCAGTGTTGTCTAATGGGGCCAATGAAAGGCTGTAACCAGCTGCTTTCTTCTTTCCCCATAGTCTGTAGGGGACCAGGAGAAGACGCAGGCCGACCAGGCTAATCTCCTGGAAGAGGTGGGAGATGTCCCTAAGTGGCTGGAGGCCTCAGAGGAAACCCAGGGGTGGCTGGAAGAGAAGAACCGAGGGCTGCTGGGGAAGGTGGGGCAGATAAGGAACAAGAAGCTACTGCTGAGGTGGGTGAGATGAAGATGGAGATCTAGGACCAGAAGTGGGAGCTGAGGGAGCTGAGAGCCATGGGGCAGCAGCAAGAGCAGGAGCTGAAGGCCAGAAACAAAAGTATTACGGTAGTGCCCATCAGCCCCAGTCATGGACCAGGCCCCCATTGGGCCAGACGCTGTACATTATGGATTGGGGTGTTCTGGTAGCACCAGTCATGGACCAGGCCCCCATTGGGCCAGGAGCCATACTGTATATATTAGATATAGTACGGTAGTCCCCACTCATGGCCGAGGACCCCATTGGGCCAGGCATTTGTATGAAACAGAGGCAGCGTGAGAATCCGAATGACTCCTAATCAGATGCCTTCAGAAAACCTCAGCAGGTGATGCCCGTCTGGGACAGCAGGGGGAATGGATCTGCCATGAGTCAGGGGCTCCCCCCAGGCAGGAAGGGGTGCAAACAGGAGAATGTCCAGGAGGCGACATGGATCTCCCACTGGCTCTCTAGGGATGGGCCTGAGGTGGCTGTGAAGAGGAGGGAGGAGCCCGTGGGGTGGGTAGAACCGCAGCTCAGCAATGACTGTCTGCCTCAGAGCACGGTGAATCAGGAGGGACCCAGCTGAAGTCACTGGGCCCAAATCTCCTGTGCCGTGGGCTGGGAAATGACCCCACTGCAGGCAATAGGGTGTCCTGATCTGACCTGAGGGGGAAATGAACTGCCAGAGTTAATGATTCACGTCATGCCTGGACTTCCCGTAAGGAGAAAGTGAAAGCGAAGGCACTGCAGGGAGTGGGGGGGGAGGGAATGGGGTGGAAAGATGAGGGCAGGGAGAAGGGAAGAGAGATGATCTTTCTGTCCCAGGGTTCTGCATGTGGGGTTTAACCAGGTTTAACTCACTAACCAGGCGAGTCTCAAGTAGGAGCAGAGAGGTGATTCTCCCTATGGATTTGGCCCTTTTGCGACCATTGCTGGAATCCTGAGTCCAGTTCTGGTGCCCACCATTCAAGCAGGCTGGTGATAAACTGGAGCGGGGTCAGAGAAGAGCCCCGAGAATGATTCAAGGGTTAGAAACCTGCCTTAGAGTGAGAGACTCCAGGAGCTCAATCTGTTTAGTTTAAGATTAAGGGGTGATTTGATCCCCATCTATAATTACTGGCACAGGGAACAGGCATTTGATAATAACAGGCTCTTCAGTCTGACAGAGAAAGGTCTGACAAACCCCAACGACTGGAAGTTGGAGCTAGACAAATTCAGACTGGAAATAAGGCACAAAGTTATAACATTGAGGGGAACTAACCATTGAAACAACTTACCAAGGGCTGTGGTGGGTTCTCCTTCGCTGGCAGTTTTTAAATCAAGACGGGATGTTTTTCTAAAAGCTCTGCTCCAGTTCAACCAGGAATTAATGGACAGCCGTTCTCTGGCCTGTGTGACCCAGGAGCTCAGACTAGATGATCATGGGGATGGGGGGAAGGGGGACTTGGAATCTAAGAAATTGAACTTACACTAGTGCCAGTCACTGCACTTTGAAAGCCCCTTGCTCTGAGCCACTATTGTGGGTATGTTTATTTCACTCCTTGGCATGACACCTCATTGAGTTAATGAAATTTCCGGCTGTGATCTCAGCTTGTACCTAACTAAAATGTCATGAGATCGGATTAACAGCAGGCGGTGGTTTAAAAATAATTAATTTGGGGTTCTTTTTATTTGCCTTCTGGATTTTGAACCTTTAGGGAGTCAGGTTTTCAATTTCTTCTGCACATCTCAGAAGGCTAGAAATGTAGCTTTTAGTTAGGCAGTGGGAGGAAACAAGTGAGATTCTCCCACCATCACATGACTCCAGAGCTGGGGCTTCAAGAAAAACAGAGTTGGCAACACACGTCTTTTCTTTGCAACCTCTTCTCAGCTCCATACTGAGATCCTGAAGTCCCCTCTGTCTGTCTGGAACAGCTTCCTCAGTGCATGAGATATGATCAGCCCCTAGTACCTATCTGATGGTGGGTCCCATCTAAGTGAGTGTGATCCACCGTTTCACTGAGGTCACTGCCCATCAAGAGAGCATTTTCCTTGCCTGGAGTATGGGAGTGGTCAGTTCTGAGATGGGCCCACTCTACAATGTTTCCTTGACATCATGTCTTTATGTAATTGAGGCAGCAACTGTGGCCTCAAGATAGTCTATGTGGGTTCTGAGGGCTGCCAACATTTCACATGAAACTTAGTTTGATTGTACGAGAACAAAACTAGATGCTGTTGGTTAATTTTGAAAAATTCCTGCAGCAAGATTCTTGCTTACGTTGGAACAGCCTTTGGCTAAATAACTCCAAGGTTCAGTGCTGATATGATTGTCAGATCCGGGAATGGGTGTCACCTTGTTAATTGCACGTGTGCAAAAGATAATTGTAATAAATTGTTAATGATTAAATCAGGGATTACCGTGGAGGTGTGTTTGCTAGGTATGAAATAGAGGCAACAACATCCCCAGATCAGCTTAGTTCTTGTCAGTCAAATCAGCTCAATTTGAGACAAGCCTTGGAATTTGAAATCAACTATGTCCACCAAAGTGGGTGGAATTTTCCTGTTTGCTGTAATGATCGCAGCATAAGCATTCCCCCCACCCCCCATCACTCTCAGACCTTTTTTAGAAAGATTCCCCAACCTGGGCTGCACTTTTCGGTGGCCACCATCTCC
Organism: Malaclemys terrapin pileata; assembly: GCF_027887155.1. Classification (NCBI taxonomy): domain Eukaryota; kingdom Metazoa; phylum Chordata; order Testudines; family Emydidae; genus Malaclemys; species Malaclemys terrapin. The sequence continues at coordinate 1,616,873 of NC_071508.1, forward strand.
ACAAGAAGCTTGGCTCCTGCTCAGGTCTTCACTGTTCCTGTGAACGTTAAGTGGCAGATACAGGACAGGCGATCCTCTGGTGTTTGCAGCCCTGCAGGATGAGCCCTGACAAAGGGGGACGTGGTGATTCCTTCAAGGGCAGTTTGCTGAGGGACACAACGAAAAAAATTCAAGGGTGCTGGCAGCATCCCCGGAGCAGCTGGAGATGGTGATGCACCACCTCTGAGCCCGAGAAACAAGCCCTGACTGACATGATCGCATCAGGATGCAGGCGTGGGCCGACGAGCAGCGGCCGCAGAGCTTTTGGATGTGCACAGTCACGTTCCCAGACTGGGCAGTGCGCTCACCCCACCCTCCCGCACAGGGACGCCGGAACGAGAGCTGCCCTGGCAGTGGATACGCCAGTGGTAATCGCACTGTGGAAACTCACGAGGCCGGATTGCTGCTGGTCCATGGAAGATCATTTGGGTGTTGGAAAATCCACTGTGGGGGCTGTTGTCATGCAGGACAATTAGTCGTCTCCTGCTCCGCGGGACTGTGACCCGGGAACGCCCAGGACAGGCTACAGAAGCAGAAGCAGCTGCCCCAGTGGCCAAGGTTTTCTTGATGTCTGTGGCCCTGAGTCGCCCATAATCTTCACTCACATGTTGGATCTGATCGGTGATTCATACCAACCTATGCCTGCGTCCAGACTTCCAACACCTAGCCCCGGCCCCAGAGAAGAACTTACCCTACTGGAAAGCAACAGAGGGTCCTGTGGCACCTTTAAGACTAACAGACGTATTGGGAGCATAAGCTTTCGTGGGTAAGAACCTCACTTCTTCAGATGCAAGAGGTGAGGTTCTTACCCACGTTAGCTTATGCTCCCAATACGTCTGTTAGTCTCAAAGGTGCCACAGGACCCTCTGTTGCTTTTTACAGATTCAGACTAACACAGCTACCCCTCTGATACTTACCCTAGTGGGTAGCTATACACAGTGGGTGGGGAAACTGAGTCACCCCTAGTATTCCTAAAATGGTATTTTCCCCTCCCCGGCATTCTCCACAAATGGATGGAATAGAAAAGACAGATGGGGGGGGGGGGGGCTGTTCTCCCTCTCTTATGACACCTGAACTAGGGGTCATTGGCGGAAGCCTTTCCCGCGCAGCATGAGCTTGGCCTGGGGAACTCCCTGCCACTGCATACTGCTGAGGCCAGATTCAGTGGATTGGAGTGGGGGGCTGGGAGCCAGGACTCCTAGGTTCTATCCCCAGCTCGGGGGGGGAAGGGGAAGTCTAGTGGTTAGAGCAGGGGGGCTGGGAGCCAGGACTCCTGGGTTCTATCCCGGCTCTGGGAGGGGAGTGGGAGCTGGTAGGTTAGAGCAGGGTGGGGGCTGGGAGTCAGGACTCCTGGGTTTTCTCCCCATCACTGCACAATAAGGGCTCTGATCTCAGCTGGGGTCTGTTTAGTGCTTTGGGGGTCATTATTCACTTGCATGTTCATTATCGCCCCTCCCATTCACCTATCCCTGTCTCCTCCCGAGACCCCTCCTTTAATCTCCACCCCGCCTTTCCCCCACGCAATAGATTCTACGGGCCACAGGCTGCTCCACGGTTCCTTGTAGACCCCGTGGCCGAGCGAGACCAGATTTCGGAGCCTTTCAGGTCTGCTTCCCCCTGGAGGCAACATCCCTGGTGTTCTGGCATCACAGCCTGTCACCAGCCCCCTGGGTGACAGTGGCTGGGTCTCTCAGAAGCCAGCCCGTCTCCCCTTCCTGCCGACCCACGCTGAGTTCACGCGCTCGGCCCTGCCGGCATTTCCCACAGGGAGGTGTCACCCGCTCAGCCTCTGGGCTCCCTTTGGGTTCTCCGGTTCCTCCCTTGCTCTGGGCCAGTTTCGGCTACTCCGGTAACAAGCCAGTCATTCCACCCCGGATGGTTACATGGCGCACACCCCTCTCATGGCTCCTGCCTCAGCTTTTTAACCTTCATTGCGACCACTGGCTAGCCGTGCAAAGTCCGGAGGGAAACTGAGGCATGCAGTGGTGTCGTAGAAATATGACCGAAAAGTACCACATCGTCACAGTAGAGTCTGAATATTTTCTCAGATCTTATTGGCCCACTTCCCACAGGCCTGGAAACGCCAGCACCCAGAAATCTACCCTAAGAATCAAATGATTCACGGATGTCAGGAGCCAATGCACCTGCTGCTCCCAAAGACATGATCACAAATCCAGTCCTGCAGTGTCCCTGCCATGCCCACATCCTCCTCTGCCAGGCGACTTGTGTAACAGCATCACCCGGGGACCAGCCTCCAGGACAGGCCACTTCCTCACCTCACTGTTGCAAACCAGGGGGATGGCAGTCCGAGTTCAGGGCGAAAGGTCGGCCTGAGATCCAGAGCCGTTGAGTCTCAGGCCAGAAGAACCCAGCAGGAAACACAGGCCACTGGCCAGCAAATTTCACCCCATTCCCACTTTACTGAAGTCAGTGACTTGCATCATCTTCCAGAAACGTAGTGGGCCTCCTGTCTTTACCTGAAGCCCTCTAGCGACGGAGGGTGCAACACATCCCCGGGGAATGTATCCCAGTCACCCACCCTGTTAACAATCCAGCGCCTGATTTCCTGTCTGAATAGCTCAGGCTTTAGCGTCCAGCTGTTGGTTCTTCCTCCCCGCGGAGGTCCCTCTCCACCGCGATCACCCCACCTCTCCGGCGTCCTTCCGAGAGCCGAGCTCCGCAAACGAACCCGCTTCAGTTGCCGATTCAGTTCTGTGGCTCCCCTCTGCCCCTTCCCCAGTCTGGCGACATCCTTTATCAATGGGGCACCCCAGAACTGGGTGCAGTGTTCCCGCCGCAGCCTCGCCAACCCCCCAGGGGCCTGGCTACTCTGGGGGGTGGGATCCGGAGTCACTCTGGATTTATCCCCAGAAAGATGAGAACAGCCGTCTCTCTCTCTCTCTCTCTCTCTCTCTCTCTGAGCAATTCTTTGTGTCATCCCTGTCGCTTTCTTCCAGGAGACGGATCCTTCCGCTGCGTCAGTCGGCTCCCAGATGGCTGCATCAGGGCTTCCCAGCCCACCGCGAGGACTCCAGTACCAGTGTGAATAAAGCGCTCTCCCCAAATAACTCCCTAGGTAAACTGGATGTCCCCAATATATCTGCCCCCACCCCAGGTGCTTCTGAACGACCCGTCGGGGTAACCGATCACAGCTGGAGTCCGGGGATCAAGCCAGGACTCCTCCTCCTTAGCAGCGGGGTGGTTCATTGGGCACATTACTGTATCACACGGCCTCTCTCCTGCACCAGGGGGCGCTACTGCTTCCAGCCAGCTGCTGGCTTCGTCCCAAACAGACGCCCCCGCGTTGTTCCCCTTCCTACCCACTGCAAACAGAGACGCACAAAGCGGGGACTTGGGGTGCAAAATTGCTGCGATGCAGCCACCTCTAGGGCAGGACATCTGGGGAACAGCCACATACAACACCGCACAGGGACAGCTCATCTGGCACTGAGATGCAGCCACCTCTGGTGCAGGGCAGCTGGGGAAAGGCCACACAGCTGGGGCACTGGGGACAGCCCTGACTGCCAGGGGTGGAGTCTGCCCTCATGCTAGTCCCTGCAGCCCCCTGGGAGGTCTCCCCCACAAGCACGATCCCACCCGGACCCTGCTGGGGGCGCTCCAAGGCGGGATTCGTGTGGCCCCTGCCAAGGGGTGGGCAGGTGGGGAACAGCCCCATAAACCCAGCGTGACCCCCCCCCCCCGCCACCTCCCACCGTTCCCAGCGAAGGAGGGTCTAACCCTAGACCCAGCCACAGCCCATCCCCTGCTGGGGATCTCGCCGGATGGGAAGCAGGTGAAACACGGGAGTTTCATGAAGACTGTCAGCGCCAGCCCAAGGAGCTGGTCCTCCCAACGCTCCGATCCGCCTGCTCCCCTTCCACAGCGCCCCCATCCATCCCATCTTCGACCCCGGCTGGCACGACACCGGGCACCCGCGGCCCCTCCAGATCCCGGGACCCGCTGGCCAGCGCCGGCCATGTCCGCAGCCTGGTTCATGATCTGGGCATTTGGGGGCGGGGGGGGCAACGGTCGGGCGCTGCCACGTTCGCGACTCAGCAGCTGCCCACAACCACCCTGCGGCTCTGACGTAATCTCAGCGCCTGGCACACGGGGACAGCTGGGCGAAAGGCCAGCGGCTTCCCAAACCCTGGTTCCCAGGGCCGGCTCTGGTAGAGAGTCGCTGGCTCAGGCCCGGGCGACTCACAGGAGACCCGTTTTTGGTGGATCGTCCCGAGAAAACACACGGAGAACCCGAACATTTTCAAGATGGGGCATTTGTCAGGGGAGGGGCTGTATCTCCTGACCCCCTGGATTAGCTCACTGGACATTTGCACCCCAAATGATATCCAGTCCCTACTACTGGCCTGGCAGTTTTTTGGGGGGCAGGATCTACAGAACCCCTTAATTACAGAACCCCAATTTACCACCCCAAATTCTAGCCAGTGCCTACAACTGGCCAAGTTTTTTTGGGGGGGGCAACAATCTGAACCCCCTAGACTAGACCCCCAAATTCACACCCTAAAGTCTATCCAGAGCAGGCCAATTTTGGGGGGGGCTGTATCTCCTGAACCCCTGGACTAATCAACCCCAAATTTGCACCCCAAATTCCACCTGGCGCCTCCTCCCAGCACAGCAATGTTCAGGTCGATCTGACGCAGCGTGTGGATTTTAGACCCGTTTGAGGTGTGACCTTGCTGCAGAATTTGGGAGACGACCGTAAATAGGCTGCAGCTAGGCGTGAGCTGGCTTTGGGGGAGCTGAGCCCCACTTTCCTCTCTGTGAAGGGGGCAGGGCAGAGCCCGCAGCCTGGAGCTGCTGGGGCCTTTCACGCTTTTGAGTTCCTACACTACGCAATCAGATACTAAACCCAGCGGCCAGTGGCGGGCCCGGCAGCTCCGTTGCCCAAACGCTCTGCAGCGAAGGGAGATCGGAGTAATCGCCCCCTGGTCCCTTTATGCGCCAACGAAGCCGCGTGCGTGATAGAAACAGGAGTTCATGGTAGGAATTAGTGAACAAAGCAGTTTTGTCTCCGGCTTCTGACAAAGATTTTTTTCCTCTAGTTTAAAAACAAAGAAAACCGCAGAACAGAAACTGGAACAAAATAATCCGACAAAAAACACTTTCAGAAATGTGGCCATTCCCCTCCCAGGACTGGGGAGAGAACCCAGGCGTCCTGGCTCCCAGCCCCCCCGCTCTAACCCCTAGTCCCCACTCCCCTTCTCATGGATGGGGAGAGAACCCAGGAGTCCTGGCTCACAGCCCCCCCCTCCCCCAACCCACTACCCCCCACTCCCTTCCCAGAGCTGGGGAGAGAACCCAGGAGACCTGGCTCCCAGGCCCCCCTGCTCTAACCCCTAGTTCCCACTCCCCTCCCATGGATGGGAAGAGAACCCAGGAGTCCTGGCTCACAGCCCCTCTCCCCCACCAAAGTGTCATGACACCCCCTCGGGGTCAGTGGATCCCTGTGCAGAGGTGGGCTCTGGTGGGGCCCCGTTTCCCTGCAGGACCCCAGACACAGGCTCCGCTCCTGGGGTCTCCTCCGGGGTCATGGGCCGATTCCGCTTGAAGAAGCCAAACTGGGGAAGAGAGAAGAGGGGGGCAGGGGTGTTAGACGGAGGGCGGCTGATGGACGGACAGACAGGCCGGTGTCAGGCCAGCCAAAGAGCTGGGGAGGGGACACGCACCTTATACAGGAGCCCGACCATTACGACGAGAAGCAGGATGCCCCCAATGGAGCTGCCAATAATCACCGGGACCGGGTTGAAATGGGAAATTAACTCTACCTCCGTGGTGATCTGAGGAGAGACATAGTTAGGGGAGAGAACCCAGGAGTCCTGGCTCCCAACCCTAACCCACCAGACACCCCGCCCCCCCCCAGAGCCAGGAGAGAACCCAGGCGTCCGGGCTCCTGGTACCTGGCTATACTGGAATTCCTCTGGCTGGATCTGGAAGTATTTGGTCTCGTCGATGCTGACAGCAGCTTCACTGCGGAGCTGGAGCCTGCGGGTCTCCAGCTGGAGGACAGACGGACAGAGAGGGTGGTAAGGGGGGGTACAGCAGGGGGCACCATGGCCCCATCGCTCCAGCAGCAGGCGCCCCCCACCGGACGTACCTTAGCGCCATCCTCCGGCCTGTACAGCTCCCCGGAGAAGTTAAATCTGCGGGATTCTCCACGGGCCAGAGAGGCCACCTGACACCGGACCCGGGTGCAGACAGACGCCCCTAGACACCCATGCTGGGAGCAGAGGGAACCAGAGTCAGACTCCACCACCTGTCCTAAAGCGCGGTGAGACAGACGCTCCTCCCCAGAGGGGCCGCATCCCAGTGCCGGGCGAGGGGTCCCCGTGTGCCCAGCCCCCCTCCCCCACCCCAGAGGGGCCATGTCCCAGCACCAGGTGAGGGGTCCCCATGTGCCCAGCCCCCCCCCCACTTCAAAGGGGCCACGTCCCAGCACTGAGCAAGAGGTCCCCATGTGCCCAGCCCCAGAAGTGGCTGCATCTCAGCTCTGATCTTACTGTCACTGGTTCCTTTGGGGTCTGGGTTGCAATCCCCATTCGGAGCGTCAGGGGTGGGGTGCATGTGAACTCCTGTTCCTACCAGGGAATGGAGAAGGTTATTCAAGGAGAGAACCCAGGAGTCCCGGCTCCCAACCCCCTAGACCCCACTCCCCTCCGTCCCACTCACCCCACTGCTGAGGTTCACGGATACGTCCCAGATGAAGCCAAGTTCGGCCCGGATGGGGAGTTCAAAGGTCACAGCGACGGGCACAGTAGGGGGCCCTAAATTCTGCACCTGGGAGGGGGGAGAAGAGGGATGGAGTTAAAGGAGGGGAAGAAAGATGGGACCTCGGTTTACATAGATATCGCTGCACCGAGCGTGTCCGGTCTCAGCCCCGCCCGTCTCAGCCGACGCGCCGGCTCCGTCACCTGGTAGCGGTGGGCAATGGCGCGGCGCTCCGGCATCTCCGACGAGACGCTGACGTAGGTGCTCGACTCCAACCTGGGGGAGACGTGGGGGCGTCAATGTCTGTGCTGACCCCAGCCCCCCCATGGAAAGGGGCCTGCTGGGGCATGAGGAGTGGGGAGGGGGAAGGGAGGAGGGGATGCGGGGAAATCGGGGGGTGGTACCCCGTCACGACGACCCCGACCGGGTGCAGAACCGGCAGCTCCTGCGTGGCTGTGTTGTCCGCCAAGGTCCCGTTCTCGTTCTGACTGCAGGGGAAAGAGGGAAAACTGGATCGGCTCAGCCCCATGGCGGGACCTGCCCCCCACCTCCGCACAGCCCCGCCCCATCTGGGCCGGGGACCCCTCCCCCCACAGCTGGCAAATATCTGTGTGCCGAGAGGGAAAGGGGAGCAGAGGCAGTGGGGGGTGGGGGGATAGAGGAGGGACGGACGGACATGTGTTGGTGGACAGAGGGAGGGATGGGGGGGATAGAGGAGGGACGGACAGACGTGTTTTGGTGGATGGAGGGAGGGATGGTGGGCAAGAGGAGGGATGGACGGATGTGTGTTTGGGGCGGAGGGAGGGGTGGAGGGGTGGAGGGATGGGGGTTAGAGGAGGGATGGACAGACGTGTGTTGGGGGGCGGAGGGAGGGCTGGAGGGGTGGAGGGATGGGGGTTAGAGGAGGGACGGATGGATGTGTGTTGGGGGCGGAGGGAGAGGTGGAGGGGTGGAGGGATGGGGGTTAGAGGAGGGATGGACAGACGTGTGTTGGGGGGCGGAGGGAGGGCTGGAGGGGTGGAGGGATGGGGGTTAGAGGAGGGACGGATGGATGTGTGTTGGGGGCGGAGGGAGGGGTGGAGGGGTGGAGGGATGGGGGTTAGAGGAGGGATGGACAGACGTGTGTTGGGGGGCGGAGGGAGGGCTGGAGGGGTGACGCTGTGTGGAATACGTCAGAGACGTATTGTGTGATTATCGGTATTGTATCACTGCAAGGAATCTGCGCAGAGATGCCATGTTCGGTGTCAGCGAAAATGTCATGATTTGCCAAGGATGATGATGTTGTTTATAGGCGTACATCACCTTTGTATGGTGAGTTACAGGGAGGTGCGGTGTCTCTGTATTTCCAAACGTGTGCTGTGTGTCTGGGTGACACCCCCGGACAGATTGGCAGCAGCACGGCCTGGCCTGCTCGATGGCCCATCAAGGGTCGTCAGCTGTACCATGGACCCATGGCGAGACGCCGAGGGATGCACCTAGGAGCCCGCAGCACATGTAGGGACAGGCCTGTGGACAGGGGCTGCGAGGCATCTCCATGCACATGTGCTGCAAGCTCGTGTTTGGGACGAGGATGTATGAGCCGCATGGCAAAGGAGAGAAAAATGCAGCTGCAGCTTCTCTATGTTGTCTCCAATCCTGCTTCCCACCTCTGGAGTCACTTTCCTCTGAGCAAGGACTGACTGACCCATCCCAGCTGTGGGTGACTCCAGAGGGACTTTCTAGCCAGCAACCTCACCAGCGCTGCTAACAACCTGATCTATGGACTTGGAAATCACTGTAGGTATCCGAGGGCTTTACCATTTCACATCGCTCTTCCTGGTCTCTCTTTTCTAACAAACCATTAGTTTTACAGACTAAAGGATTGGCCGGCAGGTTGGTATTTTGAGTAAGAGCCAAACTAATATTGACCTGGCAATGTGGCTGGCCTAGGGTCAGAAGAACATTTTGTAGAGTGAGCAGAGTTTTTAGATAACTTCTCGCTGGACTGGACCTAGGTGCTGGTTGGGAGCCAGAGAACTGGAATGCAGTAAAGGGGTGGGAGTGATTGCTTTTTTCAGCTTCTCGATAACTAGTGTGGGGGATCAGGGAGCACCGTGTGTAACTGGTTGGGGAGTCTAACCCACCAGCCTTGGGAGGAGCTGCTCTCCCTTCTGCAGCCTGCCCTGACCTTGGCATTCCCAGTGTGGGCTGCCCCAGGCACCCTGGACACACAAGGGATGGATGGACGTGTGTTATGGATGGACATGTGCTGGGGATGGATGGATGGATGGATGGCAGGGGAGGTGGATTGATGGCCAGATGGATGGATGGCAGGGGAGGTGGATTGATGGATGGGTGGATGGACGTGTGTTGGGGATGATTGGATGGATGGGGATGGACGGATGGATGGACGTGTTGGGGATGGATGGATGGATGGATGGATGGCAGGGGAGATGGACAGATGGATGGCAGGGGAGAGGGATGGATGGATGGATGGATGGGATGGATGGCAGGAGAGATGGATGGAAGGTGGAAGGTGGAAGGATGCGTGTGGGGATACCCCTTTCCCTTGGCTTTCCCGTCCATCTCCCCCAGACACACTGTGGGGTCCCTTCCCTTGCTCCTCCCCCAAGCCAGGAACGCACCAGGCAGCTCGGACAGTGAAGGAGGCTGGGTCGTCCCCCCAGCTGGTGACAGAGGAGACGTGGAAAGAGAGACGGAGGAAAACCTGCAGGAGGAGACCAGAGAAGGGTGAGACTCGGTGCAGGGCGCAGACATGGGGTGCCGAGACCGGGCGCGCTCAGTGCACGGACCACCCCCGTTACCTTCGTTCTCTCCCGCAAGGCCGGGGGGCTGAGCTTGCAGGAGCTGTTGAGGACGGACAGATGGCCAGGAGCTCCGGGCACGTCGCAAACCAGAGAGACCGGCCAGTGGGACTGGGGACATGGGAGAACAAGGACTAGTTAGTGACAGCACTCCTCACTCCCGACCCGCAGCCCCTGCCAGCCCAGCCCTGCCCCCCCCCAGCTCTGCCGGTGCCCCTCACTCCCGACCCGCAGCCCCTGCTAGCCCAGCCCTGTCCCCCCAGCTCTGCCGGTGCCCCTCACTCCGGACCCGCAATCTCCCGATACCTGCAGGACAGAGCCCCCCCGGAAGGACAGCCCTGGGGGGTACTGGATCATCAGCACCGGCCCATAAGCCATTTCACCCGCGTTCTCCAGCTGCACCGTCAGGTTGAGTGGGAAATGGGGGCTCAGTCTGAGACCTGGGGAGCTGGAAAGCACAAACTCCGTCCATTCTGACCTCGCTCAGTGGGGGGCACTGTGGGGGGCGGGGTGCTGGCGGGGGGGGGTTCACTCACCCCGAGAAGTTGAAGGAGACGCGCAGGTCGGCCACGCACACCTCGTCCAGCCCACAGTTCTTCTCAAAGGGAACCTGCGAGGCCAAGAGATCCCAGAGTAGCCGGAGGGGACCCAGGCGTCCGGGTCACTCACCCTGGGGCTCCACTCGCTGGGACTCAGGCGTCTGGGTCAGTGCCCAGGGAGTGGGAGGGGAAGGGACCCAGGCGTCCGGGTGGCATGGTGAGGGAGGGAAGGGACCCAGGCATCCAGGCAGCAGGCTGGGGGAGGGGAAGGGACCTAGGCGTCCGGGTGGCATGGTGAGGGAGGGAAGGGACCCAGGCGTCCAGGCAGCAGGCTGGGGAGGGGAAGGGACCCAGGCATCCGGGCAGCAGGCTGGGGGAGGGGAAGGGACCCAGGCGTCCGGGCAGCAGGCTGGGGGAGGGGAGTACCTGTATGTGGGTGGTGGTGTTGGTGTTGGGTAGCAGCAGGGGGGTCAGACCCCGTGTGCCGGGGATCGGCTCCCCTTGGACCGAGAAATTCACCTGCAACTTCACCGACGTCAGGAAATCCTCCAGGCAGGACTGGGGGGAGGGGTAAGTGCTGTGAGCTTCCCTACAGCAGTGCTCCCATCTAGGGACATCCCCACCCGGTGCTGTGAGCTTCCCACCCAGCAGTGCCCCCAGCCAGGGACTGCCCCACCCGGTGCTGCGAGCTTCCCCACAGCAGTATCCCCAGCCAGGGACTCCCCCACCCAGCGTTGTGAGCTTCCCACCCAGCAGTGCCCTGGGGGCTGGGAGCGGGGTCCTACCAGGACGTGCAGGGCTTTGGTGGCGCAGGCTGGCCCAGAGCCGACCAGCATGGTCTCCACGAGCCGCGAGGTGCCATCGTGCAGCGCCAGGCGCGGGTTTGATTTCCCAGCATCCACCTGGAGCATGAAGGAGATGCGGCCGCGAAGTGGGGCTGCGGGAGAGCGAGGGAACGAAAGGGACGAATGAAAGAACAGACGAGGGAACGCGCCGGAGGGAGCTGGGGACGAGCGGGTGGGGGGGTCTCACCTGGCCCCCCCAGGCTGATCTGGCTGAGGTTGAAGCACAGGGTCAGAGCAAACTGCCCAGCCCCCCCGCCCGCCCCCCCGGTGCAGCCGACATTGTCCAGGGGGATCAGGGTCGGATTCGGCACCAGGGAGCAGGAGACGCCGATCACCGGACGGGACCTGCCGGGAGACATACGCACGGACAGTGAGAGAGCAGGACAGACGGACATGCCCCCCAGCAGCAGCCCCAATTCCCCCCCCCCATTTCCCCAGTGCTGCGAGCTTCCCCGCAGCAGTGCCCTCCGCTGGCCTCTCCCCTACCTGAGCAGCACGGCCCGGCCCAGGGCCCCAACGGCCACGTCCGTGAGTCCGTCCCCGCTGAGATCCAGCCGCCCCTGGACGGACTGACCAAAAAACCGGAGGGCGGGAGAAAGAGACCGGGCGGAGATACGCTGCGGGGAGGGGGGAGAGAGAGATAGGACTGTGCCCCTCACTCCCGACCCGCAGCCCCTGCTAGCCCAGCCCTGCCCCCCCCCAACTCTGCCGGTGCCCCTCACTCCCGACCCGCAGCCCCTGCCAGCCCAGCCCTGCCCCCCCCCCGCAGCTCTGCCGGTGCCCCTCACTCCCGACCCGCAGCCCCCTGCTAGCCCAGCCCTGTCCCCCCCAGCTCTGCCGGTGCCCCTCACTCCCGACCCGCAGCCCCTGCTAGCCCAGCCCTGCCCCCCCCCCCAGCTCTGCCGGTGCCCCTCACTCCCGACCCGCAGCCCCCTGCTAGCTCAGCCCTGCCCCCCCTCCAGCTCTGCCTGTGCCCCTCACTCCCGACCCGCTGCCCCCAGGGGTCTCACCTGGCTGTGGGGGTCTCTCAGGGCCAGTCTCCCCGGCTCCGCCAGGAAGATGTAAAGGGCCCCCCTGCCCTCATCCTCCATGGGGGCCCCAATGGCCACGTCTCCCGCGCCGTCCCCGTTCACGTCCCCCAGAGGCCCCAGCGCCGCCCCGAACCGGCCCAGCCCATCCCCCGGGGACCCCCACAGTGTCTGGGCACAGCTCAGGGAGCCCTAGGGCAGAGAGAGACCAGATCAGAGCCCAGCCCCCTCTCCCCCCAGCTCCTCCCAGCCCGGTCCCCCCACCCCCACCCCCATCTCCCCCCAGCCTGGCCCCCACCTCACCCCCAGCCTGGTCCCCCCTCCTCTCTACCCATCCCCCTCCCAATCCCTCTGCTCACCCCCAAGCCCCACCCCCATCTCCCCCGGGCTCACCCCATCCCGCAGGGCACAGACCCGGACCAGGCCACCCCGCCTGCGGTTCTGGTGGCCAGGGGCCCCGATCAGAACCAGGTCTGTGTCGCCGTCGCCGTCCAGGTCCAGGGTGCAGAGCTCGGCCCCGAAGGAGGCGCCCACCTGGGGGGAGAGACAGACAGACGGATGCAGGGTGCTGAGGGGCTGGACAGGGAGGTGGGGGGAGGTGCGGGAGGACAGACGGACGGAGGAGGGACTGGGGGCAGAGCCGGAGGGAGGAACGGGGGTGGGAGGCACTGGGGGCCTGGACAGACGGGTCGGGGAAAGGGTTATGGATTGACAGATGGACAGAGGTGTGAGGAGAGGGACAGACAGAAGGACGAGGGGGGTGGACGGACAGACGGGAGCGGGGGGGCAGCTGGAAAGTCAGACAGGGAAGCAGGGGGGCAGCCGGACGGACAGACGGGAGCGGGGGGGCAGCCGGACATACAGGCAGGAGCACGAGTGGATGGACAGACAGACAAGGAAGAAGGGAGGACAGATGGATGGGGGCGGGTGGGACTCCATTCTCACCTGCTCCCCCTGGACACTGTCTCCGACCCGCCCCCCACGGCGCTGGAAGACTGCGACACGCCCGACGTGCCCAAACCGGGGGGCTCCGGCCACGTACAGGAAACGGCCCCCCTGGCGGGCCAGGGCCATGGCATAGCCTGTGGGGGGAGGGAGTTAGCATGGGGGGGCTGGGGGGAGGAGATAGATGGGGGAGGGGGACGGGGGGGTCACTCACCCAGGTACGAGTCCTTGGCCTCCTGCCCCAGGGAGGACTCATTGATGAAGGCCGCGAGGGGGGGGTCTCCCGACCACTCCTCCAGCCCCCCCGCCCAGTCATAGGCCCCCACCGCCCCCACCACAACGGCCTCCTAGGGGTGGAAGAAGAGAGACAGAGAGAGGGCCGTAAGGGACCCAGGCGTCCTAGCCCGTCCCCCACCCCCGCTGCCAGTAACCCACCAATTCACCCCCCTCAGGCCAGCGTTAACGAACGACCGCCGAACACTAATGAGCCCACATGACTATGACTGAGGTGACGCCTTCGGCATATGAATAAGCTAAAATAATGATTAATGATGGGAAATAGGATATTAATAAGGGGAAATATTCAGACTATTAATTAGCCAAAATAATTATTCATTACTGACTACTTCATTACTGGCTTGCACCCTCAGCAAGTTTGCAGATGACACTAAACTGGGAGGATTGGTAGATACACTGGAGGGTAGGGATCGGATACACAGGGACCTAGACAAATTAGAGGATTGGGCCAAAAGAAACCTGATGAGGTTCAACATGGACAAGTGCAGAGTCCTGCACTTAGGACAGAAGAATCCCATGCACCGCTACAGACTAGGGACCGAGTGGCTAGGCAGCAGTTCTGCAGAAAAGGACCTAGGGGTTACGGTGGATGAGAAGCTGGATGAGTGGACAGTGTGCCCTTGTTGCCAAGAAGGCTAACGGCATTTTGGGCTGTATAAGTAGGGGCATTGCCAGCAGATCGAGGGACGTGCTCATTCCCCTGTATTCGACATTGGTGAGATCTCATCTGGAGTACTGTGTCCAGTTTTGGGCCCCACACTACACGAAGGATGTGAAAAAACTGGAAAGAGTCCAGTGGAGGGCAACAAAAATGATTAGGGGGCTGGAGCACATGACTTATGAGGAGAGGCTGAGGGAACTGGGATTGTTTAGTCTCCAGAAGAGAAGAGTGAGGGGGGATTTGATAGCAGCCTTCAACTACCTGAAGGGGGGTTGCAAAGAGGATGGATCTAGACTGTTCTCAGTGGTGGCAGATGACAGAACAAGGAGCAATGGTCTCAAGTTGCAGTGGGGGAGGTCTAGGTTGGATATTAGGAAACACTATTTCACTAGGAGGGTGGTGAAACACTGGAATGCGTTACCTAGGGAGATGGTGGAATCTCCTTCCTTAGAGGTTTTTAAGGCCCGGCTTGACAAAGCCCTGGCTGGGATGATTTAGTTGGGGTTGGTCCTGCTTTGAGCAGGGGGTTGGACTAGATACCTCCTGAGGTCCCTTCCAACCCTGATCTTCTATGATTCCATGAGTCTATGACTAGTCTATGTTACCTAATCCTCACCACACTAACCCCCACCCGGCCCCCTGACGTCTGGGCCATCACCGCAAACTCATGTGCGGAGATCCAGGGTGCAGACGACCTCTGAAAACCGCCCCGAGGAAGGAGGAGAAACGCTGAGCCGTGAGCAAAGCCGGCCCCCAAGGAGACACGCCGGTCAGATCAGAATCAGAGGCTATCACATTGGAGGTGATGGGCACTCGGCAGGGGGTTGTCGGAGACCCTCTAGGAAATGGGAGGTAAGACCTCGCAGGGCAAAACCGATTTGCTGTAGGGGGTTGGGCAGGCGACGCAGATTTCTGGCGCTGGAGGGGAAGTCGACGGCACAAGAACATGGGGTGGAAAAAGGTCATGGCTGGACGAGGTGGTTCCCTCGGGTGGATCTAAAAGACAAGTCGTCCACAAAGAGATGAGCAGAGGATGGTGCAGAATGGGCGACCGGGGATGCAAACCGCCAGTGATGGAGATGAAGAAGGAGGAGGAGGAGGAAGAAAAGTATATTCATCGCCACGAGCGAACAGGAATGGAGAGCGTCTCTCCAGCAGGAAAAGTCTCACTGAGCTATTCCTAGCCACGGGGAAAGCCGGTGACACTCGGGCATCTGCTCTCCGCCATGGTGACGACGTTCTCCAGATGGTCAAACGGCCGGACGCTCCGTGACAGGGAATGAAACGAGGTGGCGATCGGCCGCCCCAATGCAAGATGAGCCGAGGGGCTGAGGTCGGTACGGATGTGTCCAGCGGAGACCGGAGAGACACATGGGCCCTCGCAATGATCACGGATGGAAGAGGACGGAGCATGAAGCCAAAGACTCGTCACGTGGACCGGACGTTGCTGGACCCTAGAGAGACCGACTGGCATAACAGGGCGAACGGCCGCGAGCGTTGGAAGAAAGCTACAAACGTCGCCAACCCCGAAGAGGGAAGTGGGAAGAAACCAGAAGGTGCATAATTAATACTGACCGATAACTAACATGATCAATGAGAAAAGTCTACCATGAATTAGAAAATGATGCATAATCATGCAAAACAATGAATAACAAATGAGAAGATATTACCATCAATATAACCAGGAAACCGATTTGAGAGAAGGGACTATATTAATAGCCACTCGGCACTCATTAGTAACAATAAGCAAATCTCATTAAACAGCTGTTAATGTTAATGAGAATCATAATATCATGTATAGCAATATACAACCGCGGACACCGGTAGTTTGCGAAATCCGTGTTCTCACCGACACGACTGTTCAGTCATGTGACTGTCTTCTCATTTATAGTCGTTGTCTCATTGACATGAATATTAATAACTAATAACCAGAAATATGAATATTAATGCAAAAACAATCATGTAAATGAGGAAATATGAACATGAATGGAAAACTGTCTTAGTGAGACAAAGTATTTAGCGAACTTCATATCAATGGGAAAGCCAGCTAGATAAATGGGTATATATCAATATGAGAATATTATTAAAAGCAGTGAGGAGATAGATAGATAGATAGATGGGGTGGATGGGGATACATAGATAGATAGATAGAGAAGGGTGTATGGGGATAGATAGATAGATAGATAGATAGATAGATGGGTGTGTGGAGATAGATAGATAGATAGATAGCTAGATAGATAGATAGAGGGGGTGTGTGGGGATAGATAGATAGATAGATAGATAGATAGATAGATAGATAGATAGTGGGGGTGGATGGGTATAGATAGATAGATAGATAGATAGATAGATAGATAGATAGAGGGGGTGTGTGGGGATAGATAGATAGATAGATAGATAGATAGATAGATAGATAGAGGGGGTGTGCGGGGATAGATAGATAGATAGATAGATAGAGAGGGTGGAAGGGGATAGGTAGATAGTGGGGGTGGAAGGGGATAGATAGATAGATAGATAGATAGATAGATAGATAGATAGATAGATGGGGTGTGTGGGGATAGATAGATAGATAATGTTACTGTTATCCTTATGAATAGTCAAAGTTCTTATTAATAGTAATTCCCCGTGATATGAAGAAGTCTCTTGGCAGTATATATCGCTCTCTGTTAATGTTTATCCTCCTAATACCAAGCTACTAATGTCCCTGAGAGGCTGTTGCTGTGAAGGAGAAGACGGCTCAGCCCAGGTTAGCGAGGACGGGATCCGTGAGCCAGTGAGAAAACTCTTCCCAGGCATGAGAAACCCAGATCTACTAATGGGAAAACTCCTAACCCTGGTGCAGGGACATTACATTGGTGTATTCACCGTCCGAGCGAGCTGGGATATTAATATTAATCAGGAAATGTTACGATCAGTTAGGACAATTATAACACGGACGGTGCTTTGTTAAAGTACATTCTGAATTAGGAATAATTATAATCAATTAAAATTGTGAGAAATATGAGGGTTAACAGACTAATGAATGGTAATGAGCCCAGCAATAATTGCCATGTTCCTAGCAGGGTGGCTGGCTCCACCTTGTGGTGGGACCGTGTATTACACATGGTCCGACCACAGCCCCGGGGGTGCGGGACTCTCTGCCACACCCCCAAGCTGAAGCTCGAGCCCATGGACCGGGCCAGCCCCCCAGGGTGCACGGGGGGGGGGCGTTTCTACCCACCGGGGTGAGCAGGGCGCTGAATCCACCTTGCGACAGCTCCAGCTGAAACGAGCTGGCGTTGGAAACCTGGGCCGTCCCTGGGGGGAGGAAAAGAGGGGGTGAGACCCGGACGGGGAATGGGACCCAGGTGTCTGGGTAGGGTCACTCCCCACCCCAGCACTCCCCGACACCGGGATGGGGAATGGGACCCAGGCGCAGGGCTGCCCAGAGGATTCAGGGGGCCTGGGGCGAAGCAATTTTGGAGGCCCCTTTCATAAAAAAAAGTTGCAATACCACAGAATACTATATTCTCGTGGGGGCCCCTGCGGCCCCAGGGCAAATTGCCCCACTTGCCCCCCCCCCCCCCCCCCGGGCGGCCCTGGGAAAAATAAACATTTAAAAACCTTCCGCATCTCGGCACAAACCCAGTTTTGAGAAAACTTCTTTTCAAGTCACCTTTACAAGGCATCACTGGTTCTCAGCATCAGCTAGTGCTAAAAGCCACTAAAGCTCATTAAAAGGGTTGGACAAATACTTTCCGTCAAAACTTTTTTCGGATTGAAAACTGGGGGTTTTTAAAAAGCAGAAAAAATCATGGACAATGTCTGCTTTCCTTCCAAATTTGTTGTGGTTTTTTTAATTGAAAAGCTGAAATTAGTCTGCCAAAACCTGAACATGGTTTGGGGTTTCAGAAGTGTGTGGCCAAATATTTGCTGCTTGCTGTGTTTGACTGTTTAAAGAAACAATAAAAAAATTCTGCTTAAAAAAAATCCAAAACTTTTGAACCACCTCAGCCTGTGACCAAACGCCTGAGCCCATCCAGTCAGAGACTTTTCCAGGTATCTGATACTCCGCTGGCTTCCTTGACTCATATCTGTCTCCATGACTTTGGGTTCATTTAGGTTAGAACATAAGAACATAAGAACGGCCGTACCGGGTCAGACCAAAGGTCCCTCTAGCCCAGTGTCCTGTCTACCAACAGTGGCCAATGCCAGGTGCCCCAGAGGGAGTGAACCTAACAGGCAATGATCAAGTGATCTCTCTCCTGCCATCCATCTCCACCCTCTGACAGACAGAGGCTAGGGACACCATTCCTTACCCGTCCTGGCTAATAGCCATTAATGGACTTAATCACCATGAATGTATCTGTTTCCTAGAGACTGGCTCCATGGGGTCCCTCACAAACTGGAGACGGTTACTGTGGGTTTGTCTTTAGTATAGCTTATGTACATACTCCATGAACTGAGCATTTGAGCTCGTTCCAGAATCTGGGATGAGCCTATGTTGTGAAAACGGAAATGCTCAAAATAGCACATGCCTGTGAATGGACACAGGGTGCTAAAATTAAATTAACCCAGGGGGTCTCAAACTGGGGGTCGGGACCCCTCAGGGGGTCACGAGGTTATTACTGGGGGTCGCGAGCTGTCAGCCTCCACCTCAAACCCTGCTTTGCCTCCAACATTTATAATAGTGTTAAATATATAAAAAAGTGTTTTTAATTTATAAGGTGGGGGGTCGCACTCAGAGGTTTGCTATGTGAAAGGGGTCACCAGTACAAAAGTTTGAGAACCACTGAATTAACCCCTCTGGAGCCTCGGGGAATGCAGGGGACGGGGGTCTCCCTCGGTAGGGTTGGGAAGGAGGTAGGTGGTGTAGGATGTTGCTCTTCTCATGGGATCCCTCCCCCATGGCTCTCTTGGCTCTATCACTGTTAATCTAAAGTGGCTAATTTGAAATGAAGGTCCCCTCCCCTGACATGAGTCTCCCTATGGCACTGAAATTAACTGTAGACTATAATTTGGCATTTAAGTGAAAGGGATGGTAGCCCTAAGGGAAAAGATAACAGCTTGGCTCTTTGTGTTAAATAGCTGTCTGCAAGCCTCAAACCGCTGAATGAGCTTTAGGGTAGGGAAGGCTGTGCCTCGCCAAGGGCCGGCTCTGGCTTTTTTGCCGCCCCAAGCGAAAAAAAAAACGTGCAGGGCGGCCGGAGCGCGGGTTTGCCCCGGGCAGCGGGGGGGAGGGGGAGGGAGCGGGGGAGAGAGAGAAGGGGGGTGGCCAGGGCTTCCTTCAGCCAGGCACTTTCCACGCGGCCCCTCCTGCCACGCCGCCTGCCGGGAGGGCTCTGCGCCGCTCTAGTCGGCGGGGAGGGAAGGAGGCGGGCTGCCCTGCCGGGTTTGCTGCAGACCTGGCACTGGCTGGGGCAGACGGAGCACGCAGCCCGCTCCCAGCAGGGCGCTCCCCTCCTCCGTGCCACTGCCCCCTACAGGGCGGCCGGATCGGCGAACCAAAAAAGAATAAAGAAAAAAACCTGTGGGGCAGCCGAAGCGGCGAAGGAAAAAAAAAAGGATTGGGCGGAGTGCCGCCCCTTAGAATCTGCCGCCCCAAGTACGCGCTTGCTCGGCTGGTGCCTGGAGCCGGCCCTGGCCTCCCCAAACAGCCTGGCTCTGCCCCCTATTTGACCCCCACCCACTTCCTACCCCCCTCAGAATCCTCAACCCATCCTGCTCCTTGTCCCCTCACCCCCCCCAACCACCACCCCGGTCCCCACCAACACCCCCCCCCATCCCCTGACTGCCCTGGCCCCTATCCATCCCTCTGCCGAGTCCTGACAGACCCCCGGAATGCCCTCGATCCAGCCCCCCATGCCCTGACCACCGCACACACACACCACCCAGCAGCGCTGTCCAGGGCTGCTCCTGGGTTACCGCCGCCTCTCCCCTCTCTCAGAGCCTCAGCGTGCCGCGTCCAGGAGCTGCCCTGGCCCCTGGACAGCGCTGCACCGGCGTGGCTCCGGCGGAACCAGATCTCGCAGCCCCGCCCCCTTACCACGCGGGTCTGACTCAGTGGGAGGAGCTCAGGCCCCGCCCAGAGCCACGCCTCTGCCCTGCTGAGGCACCAGAGGATGGGCGAAGGCAGAGGCAGGGCTGGGGCCTGGAGGAAATTGCCCCATTTGCCCCCCCGGGCGGCCCTGCCCAGGCGTCCGGGTAGGGGTGCTCCCCACCCCAGCACTCCCAGACACTGGGATGGGGAATGGGACCCAGGCGCCCGGGTAGGGGCGCTCCCCACCCCAGCACTCCCAGACACCGGGATGGGGAGTCGGACCCAGGCATCCGAGCTGGAGGAGGATCCGTGGGCCCCGCACCTTCGATAGCGAAGATCTTCTCGCGAAGCTGCTCCTGGATGGTGCTGAGGGCGGAGAAGCTCCCAACCTGGAAGACGTTCTCAGCCCGTGAGGCGATGATGAGCAGCTCCTGGCGCGCCTCAGACGTGGAGAATGCCTTGCCCACCTGGAACCGGGGGACGGGGGAGAGAGACCTCCAGGAATGGGCTCCAGACCCCCCAGAAACCCACAGGCCCTTCACACTAACACGGAACCTCCCATGGTCCTCCAGGGGCCCCCCACCATGCTCTAGAACCAACTAGAACCCCCCCTGGGCACCCCTCGCACACATGCAGACACCCCCTAGCGTTCTCCAGAGCCCCCCACCATACTCCAGAACAAATGGAACCTCCTAGGACCCACAGAACCCCACAGACCCATCACCCACACCCAGAACCTCCCCAGCATCCTCCAGAACCATCCAGAACTTCCCACAAATCTCCAGTACCCCTCAGATACCAACATGTCCTTCAGATCCATTTTATACCCCCTCCCTGAACCTCCTCATCCACCAGAACCCTCCAGAACCCTTCCAGCCCCCCCTTCCCCGGAGCCCTGCTTTGGCCTATCCAAACCCCAATCCAGAATCCCATACATCCCTCCCGGGACTCTTTGGGAATCTCCCGAGCGCCTCATTTCTGGTCCAGAACCTTTAAGGAACCCCTAGATCCTGCAGGAACCCAAAACCTTTGAGGAATCGCTCGCAACCTAAAAACACTGACTGTCTCCAGGACATCCTAGCACCCTCCAGAACCTTTAGGGAACCTGCAGCAACACTTAGCATATTCCAGATCCTCCTGGAAACCAAAACCTTCAAAGAGCCTCCAGAACCTTTGGGAAGCCCAGAACTTTCAAAATACTCACAGACAACAGAAACATTAAGTGCCCTCCAGAACGTCTGAGGACCCAGAACCTTCAGTGAATTCCCAAAGCTCGTTAGCATCCTCCAGAACCTCTCAGGAACCAATGAGAATCGAACCTCTAGAACCTCCCATTAACTTCTGAAACCTCTCAGGAACCTCCCAAAACCTCCCAGAACCTACAGAACCTCTTGGGAACCAATCAGAACCTCCCAGAACCTCCTAAAATCCTTCCAGAACCTCTCAAACACTAGAACCTTTAAAGAACCTCTTGGTTCCCCAATCCATTAAGGACCCTCCAGAACAGCTTAAAACCCAAAAACCTTTAAGGTCTCCCCAGAACTGCTGGGAACCCCAAACCTTCAAGGAGCCTCCAGAACCTAGAATGCTGGAGGAACCCCGAGAGTTTTTTGGAGCCCAGAGCACGGCAGGGACTCTCCAGCCCCCTGGCCGGCTCCCCCCGCCGTACCCCGATGGCGTAGCGGACCAGCCCCATGTTGTTGGCCGCCTGGATGGCCTGGGGGAAGAAGTTTACGGTGTCAGTGGACTGCCCATCGGTCAGGACGATCAGCAGCTTCTTGGCGTGGGACCGGGCGCCGTGCTCAGGGGCGAAGGTTTGTTTTCTGCGGGGAGAGCGGTCAGGGTCAGTACAGGGAGTCCAGGGGGGCCAGCTGCGTCCCTCCTGCCCCCGTGGGGTACTCACACCGTGAAGAAGATGGCTGAGGGCGTGTGAGTGTTCCCCTTCAGATGGGGGAAGGCCATCAGGTCCTGCTCCACGGCCTCCAGGCCCTTCGCGACGTAGTCGGCAAAGGTGAAAACGTGGTTGATGTGGGAGGAGAACTGGACCACGGCAATCTGGGGGGGGGAAAGGGGGCAGCAAGGGGGGAAGGGGAGGGGGCACGAAGCCCCCGGGGCAGAGGGGGAATGAAAGGAGTCGGGGGGGAGATTGTTTAAAAGAGCAGATTGTCACCGGCTGCCCTGCCCCCAACATGTGCACAGACGGACGGACACAGCACAGGGTTCGGCCCCTCAGGTGCAGGGACGGATGGACACACCACGCAGGGACAGCCAGACGGACACACTGTGCGGGCACGGACAGACGGACGGACACAGCGCAGGATTAGGCCCCTTGGGTGCAGGGACGGACGGACACACCGCGCAGGGACAGACGGATGGACGGACGGACGGACCCCCACCTGGACGCGGGGCCCTGCCAGGGCGCGCAGCAGCTTCCCGATAAATTGCTTCATGAGCGTGAAGTCGTTGGGCTGGATGCTCAGCGAGTCGTCGTATAAAATAGCCACGTCCACCCCCGAAATGCACTCTGGGGGCGGGGAGAGATCAGCCCCCCTGGCCAGCATCACCCCCCCACAGATCCCCCCCGCCCAGCATCACCCCCCACAGATCCCCCCTGGCCAGCATCACCCCCAACACAGACCTGCTGCCCAGCATCACCCCCCAACACAGACCTGCTGCCACCCCCAGCCAGCATCACCCCCCACAGATCACCCCCGCCCAGCATCACCCCCCAACACAGACCCGCTGCCACCCCTGGCCAGCATCACCGCCCCACAGATCCGCCCCCCCGCCCAGCATCACCCTCCCGCCCCTGTCATAACTATAAAGGGAAGGGTAACAACCCTCCTGTGTACAATACTATAAAATCCCTCCTGGCCAGAGACTCCAAAATCCTTACCTGTAAAGGGTTAAGAAGCTCAGGTAACCTGGCTGACATCTGACCCAAAGGACCAATAAGGGGACAAGATATTTTCAAATGGGGGGGGGGGCTTTGTCTGTTCCCTGCGGCTTTGGCTGGAGACAGATCAGAGAAGCAAACGATCCCACTCCCATAGCGTTAGTGAGTATAGCAAGGGAATGCGTTAGATTATCTTTTATTTTGGATTGTGATTTTCTCCATGCTGAGAGGGAGGTGTGTTCTTGGTTTTCTTTTTGTAACTTTAAAGTTTTGCCCAGAGGGAAACCCTCTGTGTTTGGCTCTGATTGCCTGGGAGATTATCTTCCCTTCTAATCGTACAGAGATGCTTCTCCCACCGCTTTTCTTTCATTAAAATTCTTCCTTTAAGAACCTGATTGATTTGTCATTGTTTTAAGATCCAAGGGTTTGGGTCTGTGCTCACCTGTACCAATTGGTGAGGGGATTATTCTCAAGCCTGCCCAGGAAAAGGGGTGTAGGGACTTGGGGGGATATTTGGGGGGGGGTTAGGGCTCCAAGTGGCCTCCCTAAATGTTTGTTTAAATCACTTGGTGGTGGCAGCGTTACCTAATCCAAGGTACAAGGAAGGATTTGTGCCTTGGGGGAGTTTTTAACCTAAACTGGTAGAAATAAGCTTAGGGAGTCTTTCATGTGGGTCCCCACATCTGTACCCCAGAGTTCAGAGTGAGGAGGGAACCCTGACACCCCCACAGACCTGCCCCCCCGGCCAGCATCACCCCCACACACAGATCCGCCACCCCCCGGCCAGCATCACCCCCCACAGTTCATCAGCCCCCCCAGCTGTGCCCCCAGCCCTGCCCCCACCTTGGCCGGCCGGGCGCAGGACCCTGGGGGGGCTCTCCCAGCCCCCCCACACATAGCACAGCCCCTGCAGATACACGTTCTCCTCACAGCGCTGCTGGAGCCGGGGACCACAGGCCTGGGGGGAGGGAAAAGGGGTCACTGGGGGGACTCCCCCACTCTTGCAACCCTCCCACTGTGCCCCCACAGCACCCCATCTCCTGAACCCACCTGCACCCCCTCCCCCACCTCCCTTGGCCCCTCCCCCCACAACTCCCTCCCCCTGCGCCCCCACAGCACCCTGTCTCCTGATCCCACCTGCACTCCCCCATCTCCCTTGGCCCCTCCCCCCACAGCCCCACCCCAATCTCTCTTTGCCCCTCCCCCATCCACTGTGCCCCCCATGGCAGATGCACTCCCCCACTTGCCTACCTCTTCTCTTCCACCCCACAGCCCCTCCCCGTCCCCGGGACCGCCCTGCCCTATATTGGTGTCCGGGGGTGACTCACGATGACTCGGGACCCGGAGATCTCATCGGAGGCGAGCGCCAGCCCCAGGGAGACCAGGGGGGTGTCTGGGGGTGGGACAGAGAGAGCGTGAGAGAGAGATACCCCACCCACATAGCCTCCTGCCCGTCCCCCACCCTTCACGAGATATATGGGGGGCAGAGACTCCACCATGCGCCCGTCACTTACCGGGCAGGGGGATGGGCTGACAGGTCTCCGCATGATAGGAGCAGCGATACAGGGCCCCCGTCCCGTTCCCCGCCAGGGGGGCACTGACCACCAGCCTGGGGAGAGATGGGTACAGACAGGATGGGGGAGATACTCTGATCCCACTTCCCTCCCGGAGCCAGGGAGAGAACCCAGGAGTCCTGCCTCCCAGCCCCTCCTGCTCTAACCCACCAGATCCCCCCTCCCCATCCAAGCTGGGGAGAGAACCCAGGAGTCCTGGCTCCCAGTCCCCCCTGTTCTAACCCACTAGACCCCACTCCCCCCCCCCGGGGCCTGGGAGAGAACCCAGGAGTCTTGACTCCCCACCCCCTTGCTCTAACCCACCAGCCCCGACTGCCCTCCCAGAGCTGGGAGAGAACCCAGGAGTCCTGACTCCCCACCTCCCTGCTCTAACCCACCAGCCCCCACTCCCCTCCCAGAGCTGGGGAGAGAACCCAGGAGTCCTGACTCCCCACCTCGCTGCTCTAACCCACCAGCCCCCACTCCCCTCCCAGAGCCAGGAGAGAACCCAGGCATCCGGGTTCCCAGGCCCCCCTGCTCTAACAACTAGACCCCACTCCCCTCTCAGAGCCAGGGAGAGAACCCAGGAGTCCTGGCTCCCAGCCCCCCCTGCTCTAACCCACCAGACCCCATGCCCCTCCCCGGGGGTCTCACCAGGAGCTGTCGTTCGAGCGCATCTGGACTACCCGGTACCCGAACTGCACGTCGGCGTCACCCTCGAAGACAGTGGCGTTGTGGGTCTCGATGCTGAAGGCCTGGGAGGGGGCCAGCCCTGGGGGTTGGGAGTGCAGAGTGGCAGGGCACTGCTGGGGGAAGCTCGCAGAGCTGGGGCACTGCGGGCGGTGGGGTGGGGGACCAGACAGACAGACAGGCAGCTGTCGGGGGTGTGGACAGAGGGATGGACGGGAGAGATGTGTGGGGAGGTGGGTGGGGGAGGTCGCTGGCTCCCTTCCCCAGAGCTCACAGCCCTTGCACTCCGACTGACCCCCCGGGGAGAAGAGGAATAAGGGGGGGCACAGCACCCCTCGTGGGGGGGGGGAAACGGGAGCATGTGGAGTCCGGGGGGGAGGAGCATTTACACAGAAAGCCCCGAAAAGCACCAGGGCAAAAAAGTCCCCAAGGTTCACAACGAGAAACGGGAACAAAAACAGGAAACAGGGACCAGGGGTGAGAGCAACCGCTCAGGGGACTGGGCCCCCCCAGCTGTCCCGGTGCCCCTCACTCCTGACCCGTAGCCCCTGCCAGCCCAGCCCTGCCTCCCTATCTCTGCCGGTGCCCCTCACTCCTGACCCCCAGCCCCTGCCAGCCCAGCCCTGCCCCCCCCCCCAGCTCTGCCGGTGCCCCTCACTCCCGACCCGCAGCCCCTGCCAGCCCAGCCCTGCCCCCCCCCCAGCTCTGCCGGTGCCCCTCACTCCCAACCCCCAGCCCCTGACAGCCCAGCCCTGCCCCCCCCCAGCTCTGCCAGTGCCCCTCACTCCCGATCCGCAGCCCCCTGCTAGCCCAGCCCTGCCCCCCCCCAGCTCTGCTGGTGCCCCTCACTCCCGACCCGCAGCCCCTGCCAGCCCAGCCCTGCCCCCCCCAGCTCTGCCAGTGCCCCTCACTCCCGACCCGCAGCCCCCTGCTAGCCCAGCCCTGCCCCCCCAGCTCTGCCGGTGCCCCTCACTCCCGACCCGCAGGCCCTGCCAGCCCAGCCCTGCCCCCCAGCTCTGCCGGTGCCCCTCACCCCCGACCCGCAGCCCCTGCCAGCCCAGCCCTGCCCCCCCCCCAGCTCTGCCGGTGCCCCTCACTCCCGACCCACAGCCCCCTGCCAGCCCTGCCCCCCCCCCAGCTCTGCCGGTGCCCCTCACTCCCGACCCGCAGCCCCTGCCAGCGCACCCCGAGTACCTCGCAGGAGGTTTAGCGTGAGCAGAGCTACAAGCAGCGGTCGCAGTTCAGGGTCCGGCGCCATCACTTCTCTGGGTGCCGCGTGGGGGTGGGTCACGTATTGTTCACTCATTTCCTTCCCCTCCTTCACCGCCCCCTTCACCGCCATGGGGCCATGGCTCATTGGGGCAGCCCCAGGGACGTTCCGAGCGTCCTGTGTGGACTGGGCCTCTAGGGGGCGCTGCAGGGGTTGCCGTGGGGCAGGGAGCTCATCATGGGGCACTGGGGAGTGTCCTGCCGCAGGGAGCGGGCTCTCAGCAGGGGACGCTGTGGGGCAGGGGTGCCATGGGGCAGGGCAGGGGGCGCTGTGGGGCGGAGGAGGCCAGGGTGTCACTATGGGGCTGGCATGTGGATTGTTTTTCTCCTGGCTGCAGGCCGGATGTGGTCTGGTCTCAGCTCGCAGCCCTTGGCTGTTTGTCTGGAGTCACTTCCCCCCAGTCCCACCCGAGCGCCACCGTTAACCCTTCATGCCCCTGTGACGAACTGGGACTGTTCTTACTGTGGTCTGTGAATGCTGAGTGGGGAGTGTTGGCTGGGAAGGTTGCAGGGGAGTGTGGCTAGGATGGTCTGCATGGTGGGATGGAAGACTGGCCTTGAGGGAAGATACCTGAGCGTGAGAACCCAGGAAGGGGTTAGAGGCCAGGTGACACCTTTGCCCGGGAAACTGAACAAAGGCTGTGGGAAGAGACGCTGGGGAGAGAGTTTTCAGGGCTGGCTGGTGGAAGGGCTGGGAGGCAGACGGGACTCTGACCTCCCAAGGGGGCTGGGGTGCCCCTGGGACCCCAAGATGCACCTAATTGAGGGTGGGGGGGCTGTTGTCTGTGCCTGCAAGACCTGTCTTGGACTGTGTCCCTGTTGTCTAAATAAACCTTCTGCTTTACTGGCTGGCTAAGAGTCATGGTGAATCGCAGGAAGCCGGGGGTACAGGGCCGTGAGTCCCCCCACACTCCGTGACAACTGGTGGCAGAGGTGGGATCTACTGCACCCCGTGGACGGTGCTTCCTGCAGTAAGTGACTGGGGAGCAGTAAAACGAAGGGGGATCGATGGGGACCAGGTGGGCTGAAGAGTCAGAGAAAGACGGTTTCAGGGGGCGATTAACCCCTGGGAGTGTGTGACCAGAGAGAGGGACTGTTGCAATAACAGGGTCCCCCGGGGGGATTGCAGCGAGCGGTCCCAGGGCAGAGGAGTCTGCAGCTCGACCCTGGCAGAGAGGTGGTGACCTGAAGAAGGGCTGGCACCCTAGGGGTCCCCCTGGAACGGTGGAAAGCGGAGAGCACAGGCCGGCGAGTGGCCAGCAGGAGGATGGACGCTAAACGCCTTAAGAGCGACCTGGTGGAGCTGTGCAGGCAGAGGGGGCTGCGCATTGGGAGGTCCACCAAAGAACAGCTCATTGCCTGGCTGGAGGAGAGGGATCGCTTGGATGAACCGAGCCCTGTCCCTGAGGGAAGCTGCCCGGCGGATGCAGCGTGGGCCCCGGGGCCTGACATGGCTGGGAGGGGTCAGACTGCTGCTGACGACCTCCCGAGACCCGGCCTACCTATACCTAGGGGAGGGGTTGGGGGAAGCCCAGCGAATACCGAGGGCCCCCTGACCCCGGCGGCCAGCAGGGGATCATCCCAGCGGAACTCCCCGTCCCGGGAACGGATGCGGCTGGAATGTGAATGGGAGATAAGACTGAAAGAGCTCGAGTTAAGGCAGCAAGAACTGAAGCAGGAGCGGGAAGAGAAGGAGAAACAACGTCAGCATGAGCTGGAACTGGCCAGGCTGAGGAGCAGTGGGGCCCCGGCTGCGGCGAGCAAGGGGGGACCCAAGACTGCAAAGAGCTTTGATAAGTGCTTCCTGGCCCAGCATAAGGAGGGGGAGGACATGGATACCTTCCTGACGGCCTTTGAGAATACCTGCGAGCTGCTCCAGGTTGACCCTGCAGACAGGCTCCAGTGTCTCATCCCCTCACTGGACCCCACAGCCAGGGAGGTGTACAGCCGACTGAAAGGGGCGGAGACAGGGGACTACGAACTGTTCAGAAAGGCCCTGCTCCGCGAGTTTGGGCTGACCCCTGAGATGTACCGGAAAAGGTTCCAGAGTCAGCGTAAAACCCGTCAATGGATACTGGGATACGGGTGCAAAGTCACGCTGGCCCGGCCCAAGGTGGTGGCTCCAGATTGGGTGGTGCCCAACACCAACCTGACCCTGACAGGGGTGGGCAGGACCCCAGTCAAAGTGCCTATGGCGAGGGTACACCTGAAGTGGGGGGCCAAGGAGGGCCCCAAAGATGTGGGGGTATACCCGTATTTGCCCACTGAGGTGCTAATGGGGGGGACCTGGAGGACTGGCCAAGCAACTCCCAGGGTGCCCTGGTCGTGACCCGCAGTCAGAGCCGGCGAGGGGCACTGTGCCCTGGCCTTGGGGAGGGTGCCTTGCCCGAGGCGCAGGACCCTACCCCGGTGAGGAGGGAACACCCAGGGACACGGCTCAAGGAGGCTGCGGCTTCAGACCCAGCCGGCGAGAGAGAGCAGGTGGCCATCCTTGTTCTAGGCCGAGCTGCAGAAAGATCTCTCCTTGCAGAAGATAAGGGACCTGGCCGACCTCAGTGCGGTACAGACCATGGGGAGAGGTGGCCGGAAAAGGTTCCTGTGGGAGAAGGGGTTCCTGTACCGAGAATGGGCTCCCCCAGGGAAAATGGAGTCAGGGGGGATCAGGAGGCAGCTGGTGGTACCCCAGAAGTATCGCCGCCAGCTGCTGTGCCGGGCCCATGACATTCCCCTCGCAGGGCACCAGGGAACCTAGCGTACCCAGCAGAGGCTGCTACGGAGCTTTTACTGGCCTGGGGTCTTTGTTACTGTCCGACAGTACTGCGGATCCTGTGACCCCTGTCAGAGGGGGAGGAAGGCCTGGGACAAGGGGAAAACAGCTTTAGGACCCTTGCCCAGCATAAAGGATCCTTTCCGGAGGGTGGCCAAGGTAAAAAGGGCGGCTCTAAACCAAGAGAGCCCAAAGCACAGACCTCCAGACTGGAGCGCTGGGAGAAGGCCACAGCCCAGTTGGAACCCCAGGGGTATTGGGGTGGGAAAAGGGCACAGGCCGCATAAACCTTCCCACATGTGAACTGCGAGTGCCATCGAGCACCCCCGACCTAAGGGGGGGCGTGAAACTGGAGGGGCCGGGTGTAATTCTCACCAAGGAATGGGAGGGATGCGGGGGCATCCACGGGAACGGGGGTAGGTTCGAACTTCCCCAGGTCACTGGCTAAAGTGACCCCGCTCAGTTCGGTCTCAAAGCGGGGAGAGATGTGATGAACTGGGACTGTTCTTGCTGGGGTGTGTGAATGCTGACAGGGGAGTGTGACTAGGATAGTCTGCATTGGGGGATGGGAGACTGACCGACGGAGAATACCTGAGCATGTAACATGAGAACCCAGGAAGGGTTGGAGGCCAGGTGACACCTTGGCCCGGGAAACTGAACAAAGGCTGTGGGAGGGGTCGCTGGGGAGAGAGTTTGCAGAGCTGGCTGGGGAGATGGCTGGGAGGCAGACGGGGCTCTGACCTCCTGTAGGACTCATGAATGAAATTGTTTGTAATTGTTTACTTTATTAATGTAACTTCATAAGTAAAGTTTATGAATGAAACAATATTCATTCATAAAACCAGTTACCCCAATAACTGGCTAATTAACAGTTAAGATGCTTGTTAAGAGCCATAGCTGTTCAGTCAGCTGCCTTTGTACGTTTCACTATCAATCCAATTCCTGCTTAAATCCCTGAGACTTGCACTGTTTCAGTATTGGAACTTCTGTTCACCATCCATTATACTTGTCTATATTGTAATTCAAACCCCATTTTAAAACGCTTACTCCATTTTGTAAGGGCTTGCTGCAACCTTCATTTTTGCAAACCCTGCTGTAATCTTATTAGTTTAGGTTAGATGTGTGAATGAGGGATGTATGGATGATGGACTCAACCTCCAGCCCCAGCCTGTCCTGATTAAATAGAGTTCAAACACCAACGGCTGAAGATGCAGACAAGAGCCCTAACAAAGTAAGAAGAATCCACCCTAAAAAGAAAAGGTCCTATAGAAGGAAGATCAAAGCCAGGTCCGAGGCTGAAAGTCATGTCTGCAATTGATGGGTGATCAATCACCAAACCCAGAGGCAGCGTGACACAGCAAGACCTCTATGTTTCAGAGTAGCAGCCGTGTTAGTCTGTATCCGCAAAAAGAAGAACAGGAGTACTTGTGGCACCTTAGAGACTAACAAATTTATTAGAGCATAAGCTTTCGTGGACTACAGCCCACTTCTTCGGATGCATACAGAGTGGAATAAATATTGAGGAGATGTATATACACACATACAGAGAGCATGAACAGGTGGGAGTTGTCTTACCAACTCTGAGAGGCCAATTAAGTAAGAGAAAAAAAACTTTTGAAGTGATAATCAAGATAGCCCAGTACAAGACCAATAGACTCTGGATTCAAACTAAAGCCTACAAAAAGGATGGGTGAGATGGAAAACTTTGGAGGAGGGTAACATTCTGCTGCCAACATGGAAGGGCATCGGTGCGCCCAACAGAGACACAGCTCGTCCTTGTGCCCGGCTTTCCTGGCCAGTTACCGCCACGAGCTATGAACCCAAGCTGCCAACTCAAGCCACAGACTCAAGCAGGACTGATAACTATGCAGCAGCTGCAGAACATCTGATGTGTGTGTGTGTGTGTGTGTGTGTGTGTGTAGGTATTAGGTACAATGTGTGTGTATTAGGATTAAGATATTAGTTATTGGTCATAAATCAAATTGTTATCATAATAAATGTGGCATCTTTATCTTGTCCCCTTTAATAAGATCTTGCTAGTTTTTATTGGTATAACACTCCCAAGGGGCTGGGGTGCCCGGGGACCCCAAAATGGACCTAACTGAGGGGGTCCTGTTGTCTGTGCCTGCAAGACCTGTCTTGGACTGTATTCCTGTCGTCTAAATAAACCTTCTGCTTTACTGGCTGGCTGAGAATCATGGTGAATTGCAGGAAGCCGGGGGTGCTGGTCCTTGTGTCCCTCCACACTCCGTGACAGCCCCCCCTGCAGCCCCCCACCTCCTGAGCCCCTCCCTTCCCCTCTCTCTGAGTCACCACACACACACACTCATAGGGCACTGTTGGGAGGAAGTTCACAGCTCCGCGACCTTCTGCTGGAGTGGGTTAGAGCAGGAGAGGCTGGGAGCCAGGATTCCTGCGTTCTCTCCTGGCTCTGGGTGGGAAGTGGGTCTAGTGGTTAGAGCAGGGGGGAGGGCTGGGAGCCAGAACATAAGAGCGGCCAGACTCCATCAGATCAAGGGTCCATCTAGCCCACTGTCCTGTCTGCCGACCGCGGCCAGTGCCAGGTGCCCCAGAGGGAATGAACAGAACAGGGAATCATCAAGTGATCCATCCCCTGTCGCCCATTCCCAGCTCCTGGCAAACAGAGGCTAGGGACACCATCCCATCCCATCCTGGCTAATAGCCAGTGATGGACCTATCCTACATGAATTTATCTAGTTCTTTTTTGAACCCTGTTATAGTCTTGGCCTTCACAACATCCTCTGACAAGGAGTGCCACAGGTTAACGGTATGTTGTGTGAAGAAATACGTCCTTGTGTTTCTTTTAAACCTGCTGCCTGTTAATTTCATTGGGTGACCCCTACTTCTTGTGTTACAAGAAGGGGCGTCCCGGACTCACAGACCTCGTGCCCCTCAGCTCTGTGTGGCCCCTGGGGGTGACCCCCCTTCAGAATGACAGCCCTCTGCGAAGGTCACACGCTGTCGCACTGGAGTTAGGCCTCCTGGGATCGCACCTCTGAGCCTCCAGCAAGCCTGGCTCTGCCGTGGGCCCCCTCAGGGAGTCCCCTCACTCTGCCCCCCAGGGGGAGCCATGTCCCCCGATCTCCAGCCTGCAGAGACTCTCAGCCAGCGTAACACGGGGGGTTATTGAACATCTGATCCCAGCCCAAGCAGTTCTCAGGGCCCAGGCCTGGCCTCCCTCAGCACCGTACATGTAGGTCTCTCCTGCGTCCAGGGGGGCTCTGGCTGTTCCCTCCCCAGCCCAGCCGCCCCCTCCTTCCAGCTGGTCATCCGGTATAATCTCCCCCAACAGCTTCTCCCGTCCCAGGTGAACAGGTCGCTGGGGCCCTCTCTCCTCCGGCCTTTGTTCCCCTCTGCCTGGAACTGGCTGGTCAGGTCACCGGCGTCCTCTCTCCTCAGCCGTGTGTGCTCCCGCTGGCCCAAACTACTGACCCCCGAGCTGGTCACACCTGGTCCTCTGTAACAACAAACCCTCTCCCACCACCTCGTGACACACAGGGAAACTGAGGCACACACCACACTCACACAAGATGCTAAGAACCCCCCCCCCACGTCATCACATCTCTCCCCCCTTCATGACTGAGCTGACCGGGGTCACTCCAGACGGCGACCCGGGGAAGTTCAGGGCCCCTTCTCTGGGACAACGCATTGGCTGTAACATCCGTGCTCCCCTTAACACGGACACCCCCACAGCATCATCCTGGCAGATCAGATGCCCCCCTAGGGCTTGGCATTGACCCTTTCATCCAGGACAGCCCTGCCCTGCCTCTGAGGTGTCCAGTGAACGCCATGAAGGGTGTGTCCAAGTCTGGCTTTACCAGGACCGGCCCCTGGGTTAGAGCCTCCTCCACGTCCCCCTGGCACGGCTCGGTCCAGACCCCCTTGTCCAGCTCCCCTGTGATGGGAGCTAAAGTGGGGCACAAACCTCCAGTCCCCTTAGAGACCTGGGCCTGCTTCCTGGTTCGGGAACCCTCTCCCCCTTGGCTGGCTCTGGCTTTAGGCGGCTGCTCCGCACCTTGGGACCCAGGTACGACACCTCGGCCAGCCCCTTTACCCAACCACCACTAGCATGACTCTCAGCTCTCCCAGGTCCTGGCTGTTCCTCAGGGACTGTGAACAGGGAAGACCTCCCCTGCCCCGTGGGCAGAGCCCAGGATGGCTGGCGCCCGGCTGCGGGTACGAACGCAGCCCCTCTGATGCCTGCCTGGCGGGCAGGGAACGATTGATTCCAGCAGGAATCAGAGACTCATAGACTTTAGGGTCAGAAGGGACCATTATGATCATCCAGTCCGACCTCCTGCACAAGGCCATAGAATCTCACCACCCGCTCCCGTAACAAACCCCTGACCTATGTCTGAACTACTGAAGTCCTCAAATCGTGGTTTAAAGACCTCAAGGTGCAGAGACTCCTCCAGCAAGTGACCCGTGCCCCACGCTGCAGAGGAAGGTGAAAAACCTCCAGGGCCTCTGCCAATCTGCCCTGGAGGAAAATTCCTTCCCGACCCCAAATATGGCGATCAGCTGAACCCTGAGCATGTGGGCAAGACTCACCAGCCAGCACCCAGGAAAGAATTCTCTGTAGTAACTCAGATCCCACCCCATCTAACATCCCATCACAAGCGTTGGGCATATTTACCACTAATAGTCAAAGATCAATTAATTGCCAAAACGAGGCTATCCCATCATACCATCCCCTCCATAAACTTCTCAAGCTTAGTCTTGAAGCCAGATATGTCTCTTGCCCCCACTGCTCCCCTTGGCAGACTGTTCCAGAACTTCACTCCTCTGATGGTTACAAACCTTCGTCTAATTTGAAGTCTAAACTTCCTGATGGCCAGTTTATATCCATTTGTTCTTGTGTCCACATTGGTACTGAGCTTAAATAATTCCTCTCCCTCCCTGGTATTTATCCCTCGGATATATTTATAGAGAGCGATCAGATCTCCCCTCAGCCTTCTTTTGGTTCGGCTAAACCAGCCGAGCTCTTTGAGTCTCCTTTCATAAGACAGATTTTCCATTCCTCGGATCATCCTAGTAGCCCTTCTCTGAACCTGTTCCAGTTTGAATTCATCCTTCTTAAACATGGGAGACCAGAACTGCACACAGTATTCCAGATGAGGTCTCACCAGTGCCTTGTATAACGGTACTAACACCTCCTTATCTCTACTGGAAATACCTCGCCTGATGCATCCCAAGACCACATTAGCTTTTTTCACGGCCATATCACATTGGCGGTTCATAGTCATCGTGTGATCAACCAATACTCCGAGGTCCTTCTCCTCCTCTGTTACTTCCAACTGATGCCTCCCCAGCTTATAACCAAAATTCTTGTTATTAATCCCTAAATGTATGACCTTGCACGTGACCAGGACGCTGGCTGGAAAGATTCACTTTCCCCTTCTCCTGCCCACACCCACGGCCGCCCCGTCTCCACCACATCGACATGGTGCTGACCGCACCCGGCTGGGACCTACCAGCACGACTCACCTCCATCCGCTGGCTGCTGCTTTCAGAGCCCGTCCCAGGTGCCCTTTGCCCCGAGCCGAGACCCCTCTTCCGCTGCCCCGTTTCTGGGACAGTAAACGCTCAGCAGCCCCCTCGCCGGGTGCACTGGACCCCCCCCCCCCAATGGGA
Organism: Malaclemys terrapin pileata; assembly: GCF_027887155.1. Taxonomy (NCBI): domain Eukaryota; kingdom Metazoa; phylum Chordata; order Testudines; family Emydidae; genus Malaclemys; species Malaclemys terrapin. Next base: position 1,651,600 of record NC_071508.1, read on the forward strand.
CATCGCCACCAGCCGCCCTCTGATCCCGCAAGGTTCAGTTTTCCCTCGGGGTGCCCGGTCCTGGTACTGGGTCGCTTCTCTCACCAGGCTCCTTCCCCAGGGTTTTGCCCTTCGCTTCTTCCAGGAGGGATCCTTCTGTGGCTAGGTCTGGAATTCAGCGGCTGGAATCGGGGCCCAGCCCCCGTTGGCCGTGCCTCAGTTTCCCCACCTCATGACAAAGTCTTGGTCTCAGCCCGGTTAAGCCCCGTCCCTGGGAACTCGCCCCCCTGCTTGAAGTGTTACGTCCCCCGCAGGGTAGATCGCTGAGGTCAGGCCGAGCGGGCACCGTATGGCCAGTTCTCCGTCCCGTCCCCCATCAGCACCTCTGCTGGCAGCGAATTGGGCACCCCAACCCCTTTGGGGCCCCCCATTTAGATGCACTCACCACCCCCCTCATAGTGAGGTTTGCACTGGGCACTGCGTCTCCCAGGCCCACCTTGGCTGCGCCTGTGTCTCCCCAGTGCCCGCGTCCCAGGGCACCCAGGACCTCCCTCCCAGCTACCCCCACTGGGCTCCCCCCTGGGCCCCCCGTCTGGAGGTGCGAGATCCTGGCTCTCGGTTTTGCTCTTTGGCGGTTACGGTCACAGGGTCCGGATCCAGTTTGAAAGAGACAGTTCACTTCCCAAGCGTATATTCCTTCCTCTGCGCCTGGTTACCGGCCCTCTTCCCTTCACCACATGAACCTTTAAAGGGGGGTCTCTGGGTGACTCCCCCCCCCCCCGATTACACCCATCCTCAGCAGAGGTGGCCTGGCGCCCTTTCCCCCCGTGCGGAGAGATTCTCCCAGCAGGGTGGTGACCTTCTCGGGTGACGCCCAGGGTTGTACACCCCACTTAGGAATCTAGGGTCCCTGTGGAATGGGCATCTTGGGGCCCTTCCCCATGGCCAGTCCTCTAGGCCCCCCCTCTCCTCCGACTCCAGCTCCAGTTCCCATCTCTTCACATCCAGATAGGGAAATCCCCCCCTTGCTGGTGGCCCCCCGCTACTCCCAGGAGCCTCGCTGGGATCTGGCTCTTGCTCTCGGCCTGCTCATTCTCTGCCAGCCGGGCAATCCGCTGCCCCGGGCAACCCCCCAGCGCTCAGCCCTCTCGCCCTGCACCCACTGGAGCGTCCCTTTTAGGGAATTGGTTCTAGGCCATTTCCTCGCTGGTTCCTTCCATTTCCTTGTTTTATCGCCGGCAGCCCCTCGCTGCAAAGCGCCGGTGCTCGCAGCCAGCCGTCGACAGCGTGCATCCGCCAACCATCCTCAGCTACCACGTTGTCACGGACTCACAGCCCCGAGCTCTCTCCCGGTCAGTGCGGTTCCTGGGAGGAACCCCCTTCGGCGAGACAGCCCTCCACGAAGGTTGCACCCTCTTGCCGGGGTCGCCCTCTGGCCCCGCCACCTCCTAGAACCGCACCGGTCAGCTTTCTGCCTGCCCCTGTCTGCCACGGGGCTCCTCGGGGGGGCACTGTGGGTAGTTCTCTGAAAACATCCACTCGCTGTGCAGCGGCCGTTGCAAAGCGAATTGGGAATCGTTAGGAAAGGAATAGAGAATAAGACAGAAAATATCATGTTGCCTCTCTAGAAGTCCATGGTACGCCCACATCTTGAACACTGAGTGCAGATGTGCTCGACTCATCTCAAAAACTATCTATTGGAATTGGGAAAGTGGCTGTGACGAAGTGGGAATGTTCTTAATGTTTTCTCTGAATACTGTGTGGGTGCCTCAGTTTCCCCTATGCCTTTCTTAAGTATCTAGCTGGTGGGATCAGAGCAGGGCCGGCTCCAGGGTTTTGGGCGCCCCAAGCAGCCAAAAGAAAAAAAAAAAAGCCATGATCGCGATCTGCGGTGGTAATTCTGCCGGAGGTCCTTCGCTCGGAGCGGGAGTGAGGGATCGTCCGCCGAATAGCTGGACCTGCCGCCCCTCTCTGGAGTGGCCGCCCCAAGCACCTTCTTGCCAAGCTGGTGCCTGGAGCCCGCCCTGGATCAGAGGATGTGGTTGTTGCAGAGCCCGAGAGGGCCAGTGCGATGGTGTCTGCACAGAGAATGGCCCACACCCTGTCTCCTGGGCCCCTCCCCTGCCAATTGAAGGTGTTGGAGAACAAAGGGATCAGGTGCCTCCTGGCCTGGGAAAGAGACAAAGGCCAGAGGAGGGGCTGGAGAGTTGCAGTTTGGAGCTGGCTGGGGAAACAGAGGGAGCCCCAGGGCTGGGGCCTAAGCTCCCTGCCCCCCAAGATGGACAGGGAGGGAGGGAGTCCTGTTGTCTGTACCTACACGCTCCATGTTGAACTGTGTTCCTGTCGTCTAATAAACCCTCTGTGTTACTGGCTGGCTGAGAGTCCTGGGGAATCGCAGGAAGTGGGGGGTGCAGGGCCCCGACTCCCCCACACTCCGCGACGGTGGCATTGGCCGCGGTCGGCAGACAGGACACCGGGCTGGATGGACCTTTGGCCTGACCCAGTCTGGCCGTTCTTCTGGATCACTTCTGGAGCCTTTTTAAAATATTGGCGTCACATGAGCTCTGCTCCAGTCACCGGGTACAGGAGCGCATTGAAGTAACAGGTTACACACCACGGTGCTGCTCCAGTCACCGGGTACAGGAGCGGATTGAAGTAACAGGTTACACACACGGTGCTGCTCCAGTCACCGGGTACAGGAGCGCATTGAAGTAACAGGTTACACACCACGGTGCTGCTCCAGTCACCGGGTACAGGAGCGCATTGAAGTAACAGGTTACACACCACGGTGCTGCTCCAGTCACCGGGTACAGGGGCGGATTGAAGTAACAGGTTACACACACGGTGCTGCTCCAGTCACCGGGTACAGGAGCGCATTGAAGTAACAGGTTACACACACGGTGCTGCTCCAGTCACCGGGTACAGGAGCGCATTGAAGTAACAGGTTACACACACGGTGCTGCTCCAGTCACCGGGTACAGGAGCGCATTGAAGTAACAGGTTACACACACGGTGCTGCTCCAGTCACCGGGTACAGGAGCGCATTGAAGTAACAGGTTACACACCACGGTGCTGCTCCAGTCACCGGGTACAGGAGCGCATTGAAGTAACAGGTTACACACCACGGTGCTGCTCCAGTCACCGGGTACAGGGGCGGATTGAAGTAACAGGTTACACACACGGTGCTGCTCCAGTCACCGGGTACAGGAGCGGATTGAAGTAACAGGTTACACACACGGTGCTGCTCCAGTCACCGGGTACAGGAGCGCATTGAAGTAACAGGTTACACACCACGGTGCTGCTCCAGTCACCGGGTACAGGAGCGCATTGAAGTAACAGGTTACACATCACGGTGCTGCGGTCTCACATGTGAACTCGTGGGCGATACCACCTGGGCCTGCTGACTTCTTGCTGTTGAGTTTATCGATTTGTTCCAAACCCTCCTCTCGTGACACCTCAATCTAATACATGGAGTTATCCCATCTCCTAGAGCTGGAAGGGACCCGAAAGGGCATCGAGTCCAGCCCCCTGCCTTCACTAGCAGGACCAAGGACTGATTTTACCCCAGATCCCTAGGTGGCCCCCTCAAGGGTTGAACTCACAACCTGGGTTTAGCAGGCCAATGCTCCAACCACTGAGCTATCCCTCCCCAAATCTGAAGACTGATGCAAAGAATTCATTTATTTTCTCCCCAATGGCCTTATCGCCCTTGAGTGCTCCCTTAGCACCTCGACCGTCCAGGGTCGCAGCTTCTGATGGACTTAACAAACGTTGCTGTTGGTTTGTGTCCTCGGTGAGTTGCTCTTCAAATTCTCTTGTGGTCCTGCCTAGTTTTCCGTTTACACTTGACTCACCGGGGTCCATGTTCCTTTCTGTGTTCCTCCGTGAGATTTCACTTCCACTTTCTAAAGGACGCTGGTTGGCCTCTAACTGCCTCTTCTCCTCTGTTGTTTAGCCACGGTGGTAAGTTCTGGTCCCCATCCCCCTTCCTGGGTCGCTCGCTCTCCCCCACCCTCACTCACTGTCACCAGGCTGAGGCAGGGCGTTTGGGTGCGGGGTACTTTGGGTGCGGGGGGGAGAGGTGCAGGCTGTGGGAGGGGGTTTGGGTGCAGGGGGGAGGGGTGCAGGCTCTGGGAGGGAGTTTGGGTGCGGGAGGGGGGATGGGTTGGGTTCTGGGAGGGAGTTTGGGTGCAGGAGGGGGGAGGGGTGCAGGTTCTGGGAGGGAATTTGGGTGCGGGGGGAGGGGTGCAGGCTCTGGGATGGAGTTTGAGTGAGGGAGCGGGGAGAGATCAGGTTCTGGGAGGGAGTTTGGGTGCAGGATGGGATTTGGGTTGCAGGGTTTGGGAGGCGGGAGGGGTGCAGGCTCTGGGAGGGGGTTTGGGTGCAGGAGGGGGAGGGGTGCAGGCTCTGGGAGGAAGAGGGGTGCTGACTCAGGGAGGGGGGTTGGGTGCAGGAGGGGTGAGGGGTGCAGGCTCTGGGAGGGAGTTTGGGTACAGGAGGGGGAGGGGTGCAGGCTCTGGGAGGGAGTTTGGGTGCAGGAGAGGATTTGGGGGGCAGGCTCTGGGAGGGGGTTTGGGGTGCTGGCTCAGGGAGGGAGGGAGTTTGGAGGCACATCCCTCTGGCTGTGGCTTCTGAGTGTGGGGGGGAAACGGGGTCTCTGCGCGCTGCCCCACCTGCAGGCACCGCCCCCACAGCTCCCATTGGCCACATTTCCCGGCCAATGGGGGCTGCGGAGCCATTACTCGGGGCAGCGCGTGGAGACCCCCTCCCGCCCAGGGTCTGCAGGGACGTGCCGGCTGCTTCCGGGTGCGGTGCGGAGACGGGGCAGTTCGGAACCTGCCTGAACCCCGCTGCGCCGCCGGAGTTTTGGCAAGCAGGAGGCGCCGGGCGGGAGCAGGAGGAGTTGATCTGCGGCGTCCGCGCACCCATTAGAGAAACGCTGATCTGGCCCCTCCCTGACGGGGGTTTGTCCAACCTGCTCTTAAACATCCCCAATGACGGCGATTCCACAGCCTCCCTGGGCGACTTATTTCAGCGTTAACCACCCTGACAGGTCGGAAGTTTTTCCTGATGTCCAACCTAAACCTCCCTTGCTGCGATTTAAGCCCCTCGCTTCTTGTCCTGTCCTCAGAGGTTAACGAGAACAATTCTTCTCCCTCCTCCTTGTAACAAACTTTTATGTACCCGAAATTGTTCTCGTGTCCCCCTTCAGCCTCCTCTTCTCCACACTAAACACACCCACTTTTTTCAATCTTCCCTCCTAGCTCAGGGTTTCTAGACCTTGAATCATTTTTGCTCTTCTCGGGACTTTCTCCAATTTCTCCACATCCTTCCTGACATGTGGGGCCCAGAACCGGACCCAATACTCCAGCTGATTCTGTATCAGCGCCGGGCAGAGCGGAAGAATTATTGCTCATGTCTTGCTTACAACACTCCTGCTGATACAGCCCAGAAGGATGTTCGCTTTTGTTGCAACAGCGTTACACTGTTGACACATATTTAGCTTGTGATCCACTCCGACCCCAAGGACCTTCTCCGCAGTACTCCTTCCTAGATCGTCATTGCCCATTGTGTGTGTGCGACTGATTGTTCCTGCCTAAGGGGAGCACTTTGCATTTGTCCTGATTGAAAGTCATTCTATGTACGTTAGACCGTTTCTTCAGTTTGTCCAGAGCATTTTGAATTTTCATCCTATCCTCCAAAGCACTTGCAACCCCTCCCGGCTTGGGATCGTCCGCAAACGTTATCAGTGCCCGCTCTGTGCCATTAGCTGAATCATCGATGAAGATAGTGACCAGAACCGGACCCAGAACTGATCCCTGCGGGACCCCACTCGATTTGCTCTTCCAGCAGGACTGTGACCACTGAGAACAACTCTCTGGAAGAGGTTTTCCAACCAGTTTTGCACCCACAATAATAGACCGACACACACGCAGTCCCGGACCTTGCAAGAACAGACAAGTTGATCCTATAACAATACAAAAGACCCTACAACAACAAACCAGGACACGGCTCCAGATTCCACAACAACAAACTGGCACCCATAGGGAACCCATCAGTAATTAGCTGGCACATGCAGCCCCAGATATTGCAGCAACAGACTAGGAGACCCTACAATAACACAGAAGATCCATATGACAGCAAAGGCACCACGCACAGCCTTTATTCTTGTGAGAGACACTATCCTAACAAAGCAGCATTTGTCAGAGCCCGACAACAGCCAAAACACACAACCCTGCCACTTATAAGACCCTACAGAAACAAAGCCACATTTGCTGTTGCCCCAATGTTAAGGCCCAGCTTGACAAAGCCCTGGCTGGGATTGGTCCTGCTTTGAGCAGGGGGTCGGACTAGAACCTCCTGAGGTCCCTTCCAACCCTGATCTTCTATGATTCTATGAAGCACACAGTCCTAGCATTTGTAAGACCCTACAATAACAAAATGACACACAGAGAGGCCCTAGTGTTCATCCGCTCATGAGACCCAACAAAAACAAAACAGTACTCTCAAGAGACCCTACAGTGATAAAGCAAAACATGCACAAAAGCCCTTGCTCTCACGAGACCCTACAGTAACAAGCCAGCCAACACAACAGACCCTACAAAAACCAAGCAACACACAGAGCCCTGCTTCTCCCAAGAGACCCTACAAAAACAAACTGAGTCAAACAGCGCTGCTTCTCCCAAGAGACCCTACAAAAACAAACTGAGCCAAACAGCGCTGCTTCTCCCAAGAGACCTACAAAAACAAACTGAGCCAAACAGCGCTCCTTCTCCCAGGAGACCCTATAAAAACAAACTGAGCCAAACAGCGCTGCTTCTCCCAGGAGACCCTACAAAAACAAACTGAGCCAAACAGCGCTGCTTCTCCCAAGAGACCCTATAAAAACAAACTGAGCCAAACAGCGCTGCTTCTCCAAAGAGACCCTACAAAAACAAACTGAGCCAAACAGCGCTGCTTCTCCCAGGAGACCCTACAAAAACAAACTGAGCCAAACAGCGCTGCTTCTCCCAAGAGACCCTACAAAAACAAACTGAGCCAAACAGCGCTGCTTCTCCCAAGAGACCCTACAAAAACAAACTGAGCCAAACAGCGCTGCTTCTCCCAGGAGACCCTACAAAAACAAACTGAGCCAAACAGCGCTGCTTCTCCCAAGAGACCCTACAAAAACAAACTGAGTCAAACAGCGCTGCTTCTCCCAAGAGACCCTATAAAAACAAACTGAGTCAAACAGCGCTGCTTCTCCCAAGAGACCCTACAAAAACAAACTGAGTCAAACAGCGCTGCTTCTCCAAAGAGACCCTACAAAAACAAACTGAGCCAAACAGCGCTGCTTCTCCCAGGAGACCCTACAAAAACAAACTGAGCCAAACAGCGCTGCTTCTCCCAAGAGACCCTACAAAAACAAACCGAGTCAAACAGTGCTGCTTCTCCCAAGAGACCCTACAAAAACAAACCGAGCCAAACAGCGCTGCTTCTCCCAAGAGACCCTACAAAAACAAACCGAGCCAAACAGCGCTGCTTCTCCCAAGAGACCCTACAAAAACAAACCGAGCCAAACAGCGCTGCTTCTCCCAAGAGACCTACAAAAACAAACTGAGCCAAACAGCGCTGCTTCTCCCAAGAGACCCTATAAAAACAAAGAGACACACACAACTCATAGCATTCTTAAGACCCCACAGTAACAAATCAGCCCTGCCAGAAGGCCCTACAAAAACAAATGGACCCAAACAGCCCTGCCTCTCCCGAGAGACCCTACCATAATAACCCAGCCCACGGGCACTATGTATGTATCCAAGACGCCAAGGACCTGACCCCCAGGGGCTGGCAGGAGAATCCCCATTTGCCAGGAGCTGGCCAGGCCCCCTGACACAGACAGCAGCCAGCAGGGGGCAGCACCAGCACAGTACAAGACATAGATATATTTTAATCCAAAAAAAATAAAGACAACAAGACATCCACACCCCACAAGCTAGGGGTCACCCCCCCAACCCGTATGCACCCCGACCTCCCTCCCTGGCTCCCCCAGACTCGAGTCCAGCCCCCTCGGCTCCAGGGGTCGCAGGCCGGTCTCGGATCACGTGTACAGGTCAAAATCCACCCGCTTCGAGTTGTAGAATTGGCCTTGGGAATTGTCAGCCTTGCGGCAGTAAACGCCATCCTTGAAATAGCCCTGGGTCACCCACTCCTGCGGGGAAGAGACGCAGCCGGTTACATGGGCCCGGCATCGGGACAGGCCCCGCAGGGGAGAGTCGCAGCCGGTTACGGGGGCCTGGTGCCGGGACGCGGCCCGTCGGGGGTGGGGTGGGGAGCTGGTCACAGGGGGCACACAGGGACCCCACGCCCGGCACTGGGATGTGGCCCCTGTGGGGCGGGGGGGGGGGGTGGACACAGGGACCCCTCGCCCGGCGCTGGGATGTGGCCCCTGTAGGTTGGGGTGGGGGCTCTGCACTGGGGTCTCACCTGCATCTGGGTGCTGCTGAAGGGCCCATAGAGCTCGGCCCCATTCGTGTTCTCCCATTTGTACTCCCACATCACCTCGGCCAGCGGCTCCTCCCCGTCCTCGGCCTGCAGCGCCGCAGCGCCCCCTGCGGGACAAACACCGCCCGGCAGAGCGTTCTCACTCCGCCCCGCGGCCCCCGCTAGCCCTGCCCTGCCCCCCGGTGCCCCCAGTCCCGCCCCGCAGCCCCCTGCTAGCCCAGCCCTGCCCCCCCCGTGCCGCTCACTCCCGCCCCGCAGCCCCCTGCTAGTCCTGCCCTGCCCCCCCCGTGCCGCTCACTCCCGCCCCGCAGCCCCCTGCTGGTCCTGCCCTGCCCCCCTGGTGCCGCTCACTCCCACCCCGCAGCCCCTCCCAGCCCTGGCCCCCCGGTGCCCCTCACTCCCGCCCCACAGCCCCCTGCTAGCCCAGCCCTGCCCCCCCCCGTGCCGCTCACTCCCGCCCCACAGCCCCCTGCTAGCCCAGCCCTGCCCCCCCCGTGCCGCTCACTCCCGCCCCGCAGCCCCCTGCTGGTCCTGCCCTGCCCCCCCAGTGCCCCCCACTTCCGCCCCACAGCCCCCTGCTAGCCCTGCCCTGCCCCCCTGGTGCCGCTCACTCCCACCCCGCAGCCCCTCCCAGCCCTGGCCCCCCGGTGCCCCTCACTCCCCCCCCGAGCCCCTCCCAGCCCTGACCCCCCGGACCCAGTGTCCCTCACTCCCGACCCGCAGCCCCTGCCAGCCCAGCCCTGCCCCCCCCAGCTCTGCCGGTGCCCCTCACTCCCGACCCGCAGTCCCCCCAATGTCTCACCGGATGCCTGGGTTCTCAGCCTGGCCTCGTCGATGTCCTCAGCGAACATGTCGATAGCGGGTGGGGACTGGGCGGGTGGGGGCTGGGTCAGCGCCCGCAGCCGAAGCGCCAGCTTCTCGCGGGTCTCCTGGTAGATCTCGTAGACGCCCCGCCCCACCATCTGGTCAGCCAATCCCGAGAGCCGCTCCAGCTGCTCCCGTCTCTGGGGCGAGCCCGGCGCCTCCCCCTCCTCGGGCGGGGCGGGGGCCTCGGCCTTGGCCCGGGTCCAGGCCCGGCGGGGGCGCGAGCCCCGGGCCCCACCCTTGCTGCCCAGGCGCTGGATGGCCCGGGCAACGGTCTCCCCTGGCCGCACCATCTCCACCATCCCCTCCAGCAGCGTCTGCTTGTCCAGCAGGGGACGCCCCCCGTCCTCCTCCTGCCCCCCGCCGGGGGGCTGCCGGCTCCCGGGGGGCTGCTCCTTGATCCGCACCTGTGGGGGGCGGGGATCAGTCCTGGTCCAGCCGCCCTGTCTCCCCTCTCGCCCCCCCTCCGGCTCCTCCCCCTTGGCTTGACCCCCCGTTTCTCGCCCCCCCTCCTCCTCCTGCCCCCCCGCCGGGGGGCTGCCGGCTCCCGGGGGGCTGCTCCTTGATCCGCACCTGTGGGGGGCGGGGATCAGTCCTGGTCCAGCCACCCTGTCTCCCCTCTCCCCCCACTCCGGCTCCTCCCCCTTGGCTTGACCCCCCATTTCTCGCCCCCCCGTCTCACCCAGTCGATGTTGTCCAGCCAGTTGTCCCGGATCAGCGCCTCGCGGCGCAGGAAGTAGTTCCCCTCCGAGTCGAAGTGCCCCTCCTCCATCTCCTCCTCCAGGTTGAAGGGGGTGATCCGCACCCCATCCTCATAGTCGATGGTGGCCGACTCCTGCCCTGCCCGGGGAGACCCCCTGCCCGTCAGGCCCGCCACAGGCTCCCCCACTTTCCTGCTCTGCCCAGCCCCAGATTAGCCAGCCAGGCTTCCCCCATCTCTCCTGCAGGATCACCCCCAGTCTCCCCTCCGTCCCCCCGTCCAGCCCCCTTCTCCCCTGCACCCCCAGTCTCCCCTCCGTCCCCCCAGTCCAGCCCCCTTCTCCCCTGCACCCCCAGTCTCCCCTCCCTCCCCCCCGTCCAGCCCCCTTCTCCCCTGCACCCCCAGTCTCCCCTCCGTCCCCCCAGTCCAGCCCCCTTCTCCCCTGCACCCCCAGTCTCCCCTCCCTCCCCCCCGTCCAGCCCCCTTCTCCCCTGCAGGATCACCCCCAATCTCCCCTCTGTCTCCCCGATCCAGCCCCCTTCTCCCCTGCAGGATCACCCCCAGTCTCCCCTCCATCCCCCCTTCTAGCTCCCTCCCCACCGGATCCTGGCCCCCTCAGCCAGACCAGGGTCTCACCCTCCACGTCCTCTGATGCCAGGATGTCATATTTACTGGCCCTGCCGCCGTCCCCCTCCTCATCCTCGTCTTCCTCGTCGCTGTCCAGGGAGTGTTTCCCTTTGAACCGGCTCCCTGGGCCACTGGCCCCCAGGCCGGGCTCTGCCAGCTGGGGGAGGGATGTTAGTTCTCCTCGGTTACCCCGAGAAACAGCCCCCCCCAGGCACCACCACCCGAGTCACCCCGACACACAGCCAGCCTGTATACCCCCCCGGACCACCCCGACGCACAGCCCCCCCACGGATACCAACCCCCAGGTCACCCCGACACACAACCCCCCCCGGATACCACCCCTCAGTCACCCTGAAAAACAGCCCCCCCAATGCCACCTGCCGGGTCACCCCGAGACACAACCCCCTCCCAGATACCACCCCCGGGTCACCCCAACACACAGCCAACCTGTATACCCCCCCCAGATCACCCTGACAGACAGCCCCCCCCACGGATACCAACCTCGGACCATGAGTCACCCCGAGACACCCCAGGGGGACACCTAACACAACTCCCATCCACCCCCTGGTCATATCCTCTCAGGGGCCCCCCTCCTACCCCCAGTGACCCCTTACCTCCAAAAGCGACTGGATGCCCCCGCACCCCCATCCCCCCAACAGGGACCCTGTGCCGTCTGGAGACCTCCCCCATGCCCCCATTCTCACAGCAGGGACCCCCTTTGCACGCCTACCCCATAGGGATCCTTCCCCCCCAATGCCTCCCCACCCCACAGAGATCGTTCACCCCCCCCGGGGGTCCCTCCCCCACATCCCATCCCCATAACTCACCTTCTTCTTGGGCATGGCCAGCTCCTCCTCCTCGTCGTCCCCCTCGGCCTGGTCCTCAAATGTCACCTTGCGCTTGGGCATGGTGGCCCCTGACGGTCCTGAGGGGGAGAGGAGAGCTGGGTGAGAAAGGGGGGGGTCCCCCAGTGCCAAGCCCCCCAGACGGGCCTCACTGCCCCTCGATAAAGGGACGATCCCAAAGCGACACCCTATGATAACAAACCGAGGCCCATGGAGCGCTACAGTAACCAACGAAAGACCCTACAATAACAAACCGCCGCTCACAACAGATGATAGCGGGAGCTGGCTAAGCAGGACCCTGCTGTAACAAACCGACGTCTCACAAGAGACCCTGGGCTAACCCACCAGGCCCTAGCAGAGGAGACCCTACAATAACAGGCCCCACATGACCCGGGGCTGCTGTCCCAGCCACGCCCATCCCAGCTGGTCACCGATAAGTCCCTTATCTGTGGGCAGTGGTGCAGGTTGGGCGGTGCACTCCGGTACGCAGTACCGGCAAGAGATTTTTAGGGGGTTCGGGGTACGGGAAAGACTTGGGACTAGGCCCCCCTCTGGAGGAGGGGGTGGGGCTGTGCTCGGCTCCTTAAAGGAGCAGAACATGGCTAGTGAGGGCATTCATTCTTTATATGGCTTTAACAGCACAATACATACGCTAACAAACTTAAACAAAGGCCTTTTTAAAGTTTGTTAGCATCTGTATTGGGCTGGTAAATTGGTCAGGAGTCCCCAGGGGAACGGAAGGAATTTAAACAGTGTTTCTGATTCTGTTTCTCCCCACTGGTCTGAACTACCCGTGACATTCATCTCAAAGAAAGAGGCAGAGGTCCACAGATTTACAAACCTAAAAATCTGTCTTCTGCTTTAAACCACCTCAGCCCATACCAGGTTTATGAACATTCAAAAGTTAACTGCAAAGGAACTATAAGGTGGACAGAAAGCTGCCTAGATCATTGGGCTCAACGGGTAGTGATCAATGGCTCCATGTCTACTTGGCAGCCGGTATCAAGTGGAGTACCCCAGGGGTCGGTCCCGGGGCCGGTTTTGTTCAATATCTTCATTAATGATCTGGAGGATGGTGTGGACTGCACTCTCAGCAAGTTTGCAGATGACACTAAACTGGGAGGACTGGTAGATATGCTAGAGGGTAGGGATGGGATACAGAGGGACCCAGACAAATTAGAGGATTGGGCCAAAAGAAATCTGATGAGGTTCAACAAGGACAAGTGCAGAGTCCTGCACTTAGGACGGAAGAATCCCATGCACGGCTACAGACTAGGGACCGAGTGGCTAGGCAGCAGTTCTGCAGAAAAGGACCTAGGGGTCACAGTGGACGAGAAGCTGGATATGAGTCAGCAGTGTGCCCTTGTTGCCAAGAAGGCTAACAGCATTTTGGGCTGTATAAGTAGGGGCATTGCCAGCAGATCGAGGGACGTGATCGTTCCCCTCTATTCGACATTGGTGAGGCCTCATCTGGAATACTGTGTCCAGTTTTCGGCCCCACACTACAAGAAGGATGTGGAAAAATTGGAAAGAGTCCAGCGGAGGGCAACAAAAATGATTATGGGGCTGGAGCACATGACTTATGAGAAGAGGCTGAGGGACCTGGGATTGTTTAGTCTGCAGAAGAGAAGAATGAGGTGGGATTTGATAGCTGCTTTCAACTACCTGAAAGGGGGGTTCCAAAGAGGATGGATCTAGACTGTTCTCAGTGGTGGCAGAAGACAGAACAAGGAGTGATGGTCTCAAGTTGCAGTGGGGGAGGTCGAGGTTGGATATTAGGAAACACTATTTCACTAGGAGGGTGGTGAAGCACTGGAATGGGTTACCTAGGGAGGTGGTGGAATCTCCTTCCTTAGAGGTGTTTAAGGTCAGGCTTGACAAAGCCCTGGCTGGGATGATTTAGTTGGGAATTGGTCCTGCTTTGAGCAGGGGATTGGACTAGATACCTTCTGAGGTCCCTTCCAACCCTGATATCCTATGATTCTATGAACACTGAAGCCCGTTACCCTGAATGTGTGCCCGCCAGTGCCCCCCCCGGCTAAAGGTGCAGTCACACCCGAACAGCTAAAAATGAACCTGGCCCTTTTAGGCTAAACGGAGTCACGTCACTGGCTCCATCCCTGTTGTTACATAACAGAGAACAAAGCTCCAGTGGGGCGTGGGGCTGGCACATAGGGTCTCAGGTACGTGGTGTGATTTTTCAGAATCTCTTTTGGGAATAGTCAAGGAGGTGAAATAGCTGGTACTTATGATTATGCTATTTCTATGCATGTATATTCATCTTGGTATCTGAAGTGATGAATATGAGCTCTGGTTACTACATGTTTGCTCCTGTGGTAACGCCCACAAGGTGTTTAGCCAGCGCATGAAAGGACAAGTCAAGTTGAACGCCCATTAAGGAACACGTCGCTCACAATGGACCCTGGAAAACGCCTGTCTGCACTGAATGGACTTTTTGTGAATGTTCTAACCAGAAGATGGGTGGGGGGGATGGACGTGTAACTTGCCCATGTGACTCCGAACATCATCTTCCACAGCGAGAACAGATTTCCCTTCACTTGGCACTTGGCAGAAGCTAAAAGGCCCTGGCCTGGCAACATCTCCATTTGGCTTCTTTCCTGCTCCAGCCTCTGGACTATGAACATCTACTAATGGGAGCTTTCGAACCAAGGGACTGAGGACTTTAAAGTAATCTGGGGCCCTCCTATTTCCTTGATCCTTTGCAGATGGAGTTATGAGTTGGATCTGGTACAGAGACTGTTCTAGCCTCATTGATTGCTGATTTCTCCCTTGCAATGGACAAAGATCAGATCTCTGCTGACTTTCTCACATGACTCAGCAGCCTTGGATACCTGTGGTATAAGCAACACAGCCCTTGCTTGAGTGGTTTTGTTCTTTCCTCTCCAAATGTCAAATCCTGTTCCCATTGAACTCAATAGCAAACTCCTCTTGATCTCAATGGGAACAGGATTTGGCCCCAAGAGATCAGAGAATGTGATTTTGATCAACTGCTCATCTGCCCAGAGACAGTTCTCAGGCATGTTCTGCGGGGCTGATTTCGACTGCTCCTCCTGTATGTCACGCTGAGGAAAATAATAAAGCGATGTGGGCTGTAGTTCTAGCAAGATGTCCATGGCACACACAGTTCTGTGCCTCTTCCACCAAACCCAGGTGGCGCCGCATCTTTGCTTTCCTGGTGCCTGGTGGGGAGCAAGACTTAGAGACAAGCTGGCAGGAGCTTGGTGTGGACGTAAGGGAGGCACTGACAGTGTGTTAAGGGAAAGGGGGTGACTGCGCTTTGATCCCGCTTTCGTCTGAGAAGTTTTCAATGTGGGGGGCTGCGGGATCCTCGGTGACCCCTGGGAGTACAGGTGGCACCAGGGGCCCAAAGCTTCATTGTGTAACATTTGGGACAGGTAAGGGGGGTGTCGGAGGGGACGGGGAGGGCCTGGGGGCCCGGGCTGGGGGCGGGGAGGAGTCACATGGAGGGAGTACCCCTGTCTGGGGGTCCAGGCTAGTAAACCCTGGTCTAGAGCTAATAAACATTTGCATATGCAAATGAGCTCCCCTCTGATGCCCCCCTTTTCCCAGCCTGCCTGTGCCCCGCGGGGCCCCCCCACGACACCTGGGGCAGGTCACTGGGGGGGTCCCCACAGAACAGCCCCATCCTCCCCGGGGGGGATCTAAGGGGCAACCCCCCCATCCCAGCGTCCTCATTTGCATATGCAAATAACTCGCACGGGGGTAACCCCGGTGCAGGGCAGGGGGCGGGGCCCCGATTTCAGCCTCCCAACAGCCCAACCAGGGACACCTGGAACGCCTTAATTTGCATATGCAAATAACCTACAGCCCCCCCGGGGAGCCCCGCATGGAGGCGGCCCCATAGGAACGGGGGGGAGGGACGACTGAGTCCTCCAGGCCCCACCCCCTCATTTGCATATGCCAATCACCCCGGGGCCGGACACAGGCCCCCCCGGCTGGGCCCCCCCCGGTAGCAGGCTGCCCCCCACCCGGGGACCCCACAGCCCCCTCATTTGCATATGCAAATCAGCGCCCCGCCAGCTGCGCCGCTCACCCGTCTCCGGAGCTCGCAATGCGCCTCGCGCGACAACCGCTTCCGGGTCAGCCCGCCCTCCTTCCGGCCTCGATGTGACGTCACCAACCGTCCGTTGCCGCCCCTACGCCCCGCCCCTCGCCCCGGGTTGGTCCCGTTTCTCGCCGTTTCCTCTCATTGGCTGGGGCGGGAGCCCCCCCGGAAGTTGGCAGTTTGGCCCGCCCCCAACAGGGCTACACCGGACGTGACGTCACTCCGTAGCTTCGTCCCCAAGGACCGCAGTGGGGCGGGGCTGGCGTGAGGGCAGGACTTAAAGGGGCAGGGCCCTATTTTGGGGTGCGGGAGGAAGTGACGTCATCTCCTGGCAGCCGCTGGCTTCAGCCCATTGGCTACCATTGGGCGCTGGCGTCATGGCAACGTTTAAAGGGGCAGCGCCCGGTTTTCTCAGCCCTCTTCCCCCCCCCCAGCGTGACCCCCCCCATGGCGCGGGGGGGGGCTGGGAAATCCCCCCCCAATACATCCCCCGGGCTCCCCCCGCCCCCATCCCCGCCCCCCCCCAGCGCCCGGCCACAGCCCCCCCGCACCCCCCATCCCCGGGCCACGTCCCCCCCCCGCACCCCCCAGCCCCGCCCTGCGCCCCGTGTCCCCGACACCCCCACCCCCCTTACAGCAGCTGGGGTCACTCCCCCCCTCCCCTCCCCTCTGCCCCCCCGGGACAAACTGCCCCTCACCCCCCCCACACAGACACCCCCCGTGCCCCGGTGTCGGATGGGAGCCCTCCCGGCCCCCTTTCCTGGCCCTGGTGCCCCCCAGCCCCTCGGAAGAGCCGGTGGCGTTTTAAACCCGGGGCCCCCCCACAATGCCACCTGCCCATGGAGGGGGGTGAACCCCAACCCACCCGGGGTCACACCTCTGGGTCCCACCCCAGGGCAGCCAGAGCCCCCAAATTTGGGGTAAGGATGTGGTATGACCCCCTTGTGTTTAACCAGGGCTGGTCTTCGTTTTTGGGGGGACACCTTCTAAGCTGGGACAGCCCCCCCGATCAGTCTCCAGGCCCCCCAAGTTCCCCCAGGAACATGGATCTCCTTAGGACCAAGGGGAACTCCCGACTAGGCAACTCCCCTAGAGTTAGTTCCTTGTTCTAGCTCTTCTGTTCCCATGCCTAGTAAGGTGCCCTAGGGCAGGGATAAGAAGGGGGCCCAGAGGGGCTGTACCCCAGAATAGCCACTGGTGCACTCCCCCGCTGGACACACTAGCAGAGACAGGTGTCGGGGGCTCATAGCTGGATTGGGGGGACAATTGAGGTCAAATAGCTGGACCTTAAAAGTGACCCCTGCTCTGCCCCAGAGAGAAAAGGGGAAGGGAAAACTGGGGAGCCCCCACACCCCAAAGAGGGGCAGCAGATTTCCAGGACAAAGGTGGATCCGGGATCTGGCTGATCACAGACAGAGGCGAGCAGGAGAAGGCAGGTAAAGTCCCCGCCCTAGGGCTGGGTTGGGGCTGGCACCTTCTGCAGGGGAAAGGTCCCGTGTCCTATTCCCTGCCCTCCTGAGCCAGCCAGTCCCCACCCAGGGACTGGTGCCCCCTAGAGGGGAAAGGCCCCGTGTCCCATTTCCTGCCCCCAGAGCCAGCCAGTCCCCGCCCTGGGGCTGAAGTCCCCTAGAGATGAAAGGCCCTGTGTCCCATTCCCTGCCCCCGGAGCCAGCCAGTCCCCGCCCTGGGGCTGGAGTCCCCTAGAGGGGAAAGGCCCCGTGTCCCATTCCCTGCCCCCAGAGCCAGCCAGTCTCCACCCTGGGGCTGGAGCCCCTAGAGGGGAAAGGCCCCGTGTCCCATTCCCTGCCCCCAGAGCCAGCCAGTCCCCTAGAGGGGAAAGGCCCCGTGTCCCATTCCCTGCCCCCGGAGCCAGCCAGTCTCCGCCCTGGGGCTGGAGCCCCTAGAGGGGAAAGGCCCCGTGTCCCATTCCCTGCCCCTGGAGCCAGCCAGTCTCCACCTTGGGGGTGGAGCCCCCTAGAGAGGAAAGGCCAAATGTCCCATTCCCTGCCCCCGGAGCCAGCCAGTCCCCACCCTGGGGCTGGATTGGGGCTGGCACCCTCTAGAGGGGAAAGGCCCCATGCCCCATTCCCTATCTCCCCCTTCCCAGGTCCCCGTCCACATGAAGTTGCACGAAACCAGCGTCCTGGGCTATTCCCGCATGGCGGCGCCCCCCGACCGGCAGGGGCGGCTGTACAAGAAGAGCGAACGCACCAGCAGCTACCAGCGGCGCTGGTGCGAGCTGCGGGGGAACCTGCTCTTTTACTGGGAGCGGCAGGGGGACCGCGAGCCACTGGGGCTGATCCTGCTGGAGGGCTGCACTGTGGAGCTACAGGAATCTGCCACGGAGCCTTTCACCTTCGAGATCTCCTATACCCAGGGGCCACTGCGCCACCGGGCTTACAAGATGGCTGCTGAAGACCAGGCTTCCATGGAGGGCTGGGTGCGGGCTCTGAGCTCAGCGAGCTTCAAGTACCTGCAGGCCCTGTTGACAGATCTGGAGGGACAGTACTGGGCCAGCGGGGCCCTCAGGGCGACACCACTGGAAGAGGGGGCTGCGCAGGGCAGCCCATTGGTGTCAGCGGTGGGATTGCCAGACTTTGAAGGGCTTCACCGCCAGTTCGGGGAGGAGATGATGAAACTGAGGGCGAGGTGGCGGGAGGGGAGAGCAGGAGGGGACCAGACAGCACAGGGGGACCTGATTGATTTGGAGTAGGGAGTGGGGAAAGGTGGCGAGCCAGAGCGGCTAGGGAATCCACATTCATTGCCATCGAATATAGGAGAAACTATGGGGAACCCGGGGTGGGCAAGCAGGGGCTGCATGTTGGGATTAAGGGGCACCAGTCTTGGTGGTCTGGGGTGACTGGGAAATGGGGATAAAATATTTGCCAAATATTTACACTGTGAAGATGCCTTTACAATAATAAAATTGTTCTATCCAGGCCCTGGTACCAGCCTGTGAATTCACCATTTGGTCACATCCAGCCAGCAGCAAGGGGTGCTGTGGGGAGGAGGGCAGGGCACTGGCTGTGGGAGGAGCTCCCGGCTACTCCAGTCCCGCCCTCTCCCAGCAGGGGGTGCAGTGGGGAGCTGGAGCACTGACTGCCAGGGGATAGCGCCCCCTGCAGAGCCCCCCACCCTGCTCCATGCAGCACAGCGCCCCCTAGCGCGGCACTGAGGCATTGGGGTCAGCTCTTAGGTCTGAGAACGTCCCAGTTCATTTCAGCCAATCCTCACCTGCGCCGAAGGAAGATCTCGTGCCACGGAGATCAGCAGAGGAGGAGACGCTCCGTCAAGGCCCACGTAGCCTGTATCCGCCTGGGGCAGGATCGTCCCCGTCTGTCCCTCCAGACTCTAGCTCTGACCTCCAACAACGGTGCCGCAACCGTTTCTCTTCCAAGCCCCCGCCCTTGGGGATAGTACCCAGTCCCCCACCATCCTCTCCAAACCTACACAAGCACAGAACTTCCCGGCGTTGTCCTCCCACAATTCACAGCCCGGGCCCTTGTGGCCACCGCTCGTCCACCCAGTCAAGATCTCTAACCTGCTAGACTTTGTTCTCCACCCACAGAACCCAGGAGTCCTGGTTCCCAACCCTCCCTCCCCCACCCCACTCTAACCCACTAAGCCACACTTCCCTCCCAGAGCTGGGGACAGAACCCAGGAGTCCTGGCACTCGCTAACCTCACAAAGTGACCCTTAAGGAACTGAAACTCACAACTCAGCAACCCTCATGCCAATGGCCCAGAACAACCCCAGCACCAGGACCCAATGACCCTCTGTGATGAAGTGGGGGGTTGTCTGAATACTGTGTCTCAGTTTCCCTCACATGCTGCATGATTAACCAGGTGGTGGGACAAGGGCATTTGCAGAGACCTCTAGAGGACCAGGTGCGAGTGCCCCTAGCTGCCAGGACCCAGCCAACGGACAATTTGTTTCCTGGCAGCTGATGAGTCTGGCCTGGGCAGGAAGCCAGCCAGTTCTTACCACTTGGAGAACAAAGCCCAGGAAGCCTGCCCGTGGGACAGACACACGTGCAGCTGGACAGGTTTCAGGCAGTCAGAGAGCAGCCCCGGGCTCCGCGTCTGACCAAGATGGACTTTGCTGTGATGTCCTGCTCTCTGTGCTAATGATGAATGTTTCTCCGCTGTTCCAGAAGCCTAACAAACCCTTCTGGGGTACCCCCCTGGCTGGGAGTCACTGCTGACTGCAGAAGTCGGGGTGCATGGCCCCTTTGGGGGGTGCACAAGGCTTCCCCAGGTGTCCTACTCAGGTGGACTCACTGCGTGGAACAGGGGTGCTGAAGGATCTGAGGTCGGCCCAAGGAGGCGTACCCTAATGAGTGTGCGCCCTGGAGAGGGCCCGATTCACGGCTGTTCAAGAGCACCAAGCCTGTTCCCCCATGACACCCTCAAAAGACTTTCAAGGAACCAAGACCCACAGTCCAAGGACTCTCAAAGACCTAAAGATCTTCCAAGACCCCCAAGCCAACGACCGTCAAAGAACCATGATCCCCAATCAGCCAATGATTCTCAGAGATCTAAAACCCAAAGGCCTTCAAGAACCACAACCCCCAACAAGCTAATGATTCTCAAAGACCTACAATCCAGTGACCCTCAAAGAGCCAGACCCCCAACCCAATGACTCAAAAGAGCCATGACCCCCAATCAGCCAACGAGTCTCAAATGACCCTCCAAGAGCCAATGAGTCTCAAAGATCCATCACCCGCAGCCCAAAGACCCTCAGAGCACTATACCCCCCAATCCAGTGACACCCCCCAAGAGCCCACGGTTCTGAGACCTACAACCCAAAGGATCCTGAGAGCCACGGCCCCCAAAGAACAGCGCTGTGTCTTCCAAGTTTGCAATTTTTTTTTTTTTGTTAACCTTTTTAAACAAAGCAACAAAATAAAATCTCCAAGGATGAGGCACGAACAACAGAAAGGGGCGGGGGGGGGGGGCCCGCGGGAATGGAGAAGGAAGGAAAAAGAGGAGAGATGTAAAATGTAAACATCCGGTTTTCTGCCCTTCCTGCCCAGGATGGGGGTGGCATAAAAAGAGAGGCTAGGGATGGGCGCGGGGGGGGGGGGGGCTGTATCTCTATTCCAGTGTCTGTCCCATTAAATAAGACCTCATGGCCAAACCCAAAATGTCTGTATACATAATTACAATACCGAGACATATATATAATATATGTGTATAGAGAGACACGTATATACAAAGGGTGGGAGGGAGAAAAGGGGGGGCTTGTTGGGTGGCAGATGGGGGGGCAGCTAGCCGCATGGTTTGTGGGAGAGGTGAATTGTGGGAATGAGGTTTGGCTGGCGGCAAAGAGCAGTAATGTGGTCTCTTGCTCCAAGGAGCGACTCTACAAGGTTAAGTTAAAGCCATGTCTTGCAAAGAGGGGAAACTGAGGCACAGAAAAGGGGGAAGTGACTTTGTTGACGTCACATGGGCAGGGAGTGGCAGAGCTGGGGATAGAACCCAGGAGTCCTGATTCCCAGCCCACCCCCCCATTCTAACCCACTAGCCCCCACTCCCCGCCTGGAGTCAGGGATAGAACCCAGGAGTCCTGGTGCTGTTTGCTAGCTTTACACAAGACAGCAAGGGTTGGGGGGTTCCCAGTGGGTCAGCCTCACCCCTCTCCCAGCCAGCGTGGAAGTGTTAGCCTCCCATCTGGGACTCAACCAGAGACCCCTGCTCTCCCTCCATGGGGCCAGTGGGTGCCCTCTAGTGGTCGCACAGCATACCACAGCCAGAGAGAGAAAATTCCAGTTATTGTAAGGGTGTTTGTTCATGCTTTTTAAGGGGCCGGGGTGGGGGGAGTTGTTGGGTCTGGGTGGACTGGAGTGTGTTGATGGTGGGGGTGAATCACAAATAAGCCAGGGAAGGGGAGGCAGGGAATTGATAAGACAAAAGGGAGAACCGGGGGGGGGGGGGTATTGTCTAGGGGGCAATTTAATCCCCCCGGGGCAAATTAGGGGGGGCTATGTGGTGCTAGCTGGATACAGTTGCTCCTGAAAAAGCCCCATAGCATCAGCCACTGCGGGCCTTTACTGGCTCCCTGTCCACCAACACTGGGGACTCGATAAAATTTATCACGGCTCTCACATGAAATAAACTTTATTGATACCCCTGTCTGCAAACACTGGAGTGTCGATAAAGCTCATCCCTGCCCTTACATCAAATGCCATGCTCTGGCTGCGAACACTAGGTTGTCAATAAAGTTCATCCCCCCACTCTTACAGGGAAGAAACTTTATTGACACCTTGTCAGCAAAGTGGGCCACCAATAAAGTTCACCATCTTTCCCAGAAGGCCCAAAAGGAGACCATAACAGTGGGCCGCCAGGTACCACACAAGTAATGAACCCCTAGGTGGGGACAAGGAGTGAACTTTATTGACAGCCCAGGAATGGCAGGCAAGAGAACAGTCCAGTTTGTCCAACACTGGGCTATCAATAAAGTTTACTCCTTGCCACAAAAATCCTGTGCTGGGAGATGGAAGAACTTTCTTGTTCTCTTGTCTGCAAGCACTGGACTATCGATAAAGTTTCTCACCTGGCACGTGACTTTATCGACGCCTTCTTGAGAGGTGGATGAGCATTACTGATGCCCTGTCGGGGAACACTGGGCTACCGATAAATAAAGAAATGTGGTGTTGGGACACGGAGGAACTTATACCCTGTCCGCATACACTGGGCTGTCAATAAAGTTCATCCGTCTTGCCACTGAAAGTCAAAGTTGAAGAACTTTATTGATACCTGTGTCCAGCAACAAGAACTGCGTTTGGGGGTGACCAGCACAAAGAGGAGCGCTCCTGCTAGCATGGGGGCAAGAGAATTGCTTCTCCCGAGGAGAGGGGCGGGGCAGTGTAGGGCTGGAGTGGTTAAATAGTTTAAAGGGGATTCTCCAATATACAGCAAACGGGCTGGACTATTATTAATACAATTATATTCCGGTTAAGACTTGAGGGGGACACGCCCCACCCCCCTGGAAAAGCGCTTGGAGGGAGGGGTGTACCTGTTTGTTCCACCGACGGGAGGGGAGGACACAGAAAAGAGGGGGGAGGGAGCACAGTAGTCGTTTGGCTTTCAAAGTCGTTAAGCAGGTCCCCTCCTGGCAGAAGGAAGATTGTGGGGTGCCCCCTGGAGGCTAGCTCAGAGCTCAACCCTCTCTTGTCCTTTAGATTCCAGCTGCCTCCCAGCCAGCGACCCCACCCCCATCTGAGTCTCCCCACCCCTTGGTCCTTGGCTGAATCTGTGGTGGGTCGGAGGCAGCAGGGGCCCCCCCGCTGTCCCGCCCCCACCCACCCCCAGCTCAGAAGTAAGTGTCCTGCAGCACGGAGCCTGCTGGGGGATCCCCTTCTTGCCCCCCGTCCTCGGCACGGGGCGGGGCTTTGGCCTCCTTCCGGCGCATGGAGACCTTCCTCTCTTTCTTCTGCTTGGCCTCCTCCTTGGCGCGCTCCTTCTGCTGCTTCCGCTCCAGCTTCTCCTTCTCCTTCTTCTCCTGCTTCTCCCGCTCCTTCTCCTGCTTCTCCCGCTCCTTCTGCAGCCGCTCCCGCTCCTTCTCCTTCTTCTTCTCCTTCGCTCCCCCCTTCCTGGGGCCCCCCAGCGGCGTGTTGTTCCCCGTGGGGGAGGGCAGAGCAGGGTGGAGCCCTTCCGACACTACCTGGCCCGGGGCAGCGGCTGGAGCGGGGGCAGCGGAGACGGCCAGGATGCCCACGGGGTGGGCAGGGGAGAAGTTGCTCCCCGCACTTGCCCCACTGCCGCCGCGGGCCGCCCGCTGTTTGAAGCCGGTGAGGCTGAGCAGGCTGGCGCTGGAGGTCAGCGGGGGGTTCATGCGGTGACACTCTTCGTGGATGGCGCGGGAGCCATGGAGGCGGCGGGAGGGTTTATACTGCAGCTCCCCGCGGGTCTCGCGCCACTTCTTGAGCTGCGTGGCATTCTCACGCTCAATCAGTGCTTCCGTCACGGGCAGGCTCACCACCTGGGGGCGGGAGGTGCAGGTCAGACACCCGGCGGCACAGTGCCCTCTAGAGAACTAGCTTGGGGTCTGCACCGACCCAGAGCGCCCCCTACTGGGTAACCCGCCCCCATCCCCTGCAGCACAGCACCCCCTAGTGCAGGGGTGGGCAAACTACGGCTCACCAGCCGTTTTAAGCCGGCCCGCAAGCTCCCGCTGGGGAGCGGGGTCTGGGGCTTGCCCAGCTCCGGCCAGGGCGCTGGGTCAGGGGCCGTACCATGCGGCTCCTGGAAGCCGTGGCATGGCCCTGCTCCGGTTCCTACGTGCTCCAATGGCCCCTCCAGTGCTCCAATGGGAGCTGCAGGGGCGGTGCCTGCAGACGGGGCAGCGTGCAGAGCCGCCTGGCCGCGCCTCTGCGTAGGAGCCGGAGAAGGGACAAGCTGCTGCTTCCGGGAGCTGCGTGAGGTAAGCGGCGCCTGATGCCTGCACCTCTGAGCCTCTCCCCATGCCCCAACCCCCTGCCCCAGCCATGATCCCCCTCCCACCCTCCGAACCCCTCGATCCCAGCCCGGAGCACCCTCCTGCACCCCAAACCTCCCAGTCCCACCCCAGAGCCTGCACCCCTACCCCAATCCCCCTCGGTCCCAGCCCAGAGCCACCTCCTACACCCCAAACTCCTCAACCCCACCCCCGAGCCCAAACCCCAACTCCAATTGTGTGAGCATTCATGGCCCGCCATACAATTTGTATTCCCCGACGTAGCCCTCGGGCCAAAACCTTTGCCCACCCCTGCCCTACTGCCGCACTGGGGAAGGCACCAACTGCCAGGGGAGAGCCCGTACTCACTCCCTGAAGCTCAGCGCCCTCGGGTGTCGGGGCCAGCCTTGACTGCCAGGGGAGAGCGCCCCCTGCTGAGTCCCTGCCCCGCCCCCTAGCGCCGCATTGGGGCCAGCTCTGACTGCTACGGGAGAGTGCCCCCTGCTGAGCCATGGTGGTCTCCCTTCCGTATCCTGACCCAGCCAGGCCCTTACTCAGCACCGGCGGGGCGGGGCTCACCTCCTGGATGAGGAAGTCCTCTTGCATGCTCTGAGCTGGCAGGTTGCGCAGCTTCTCCATGGTTTCATACATGCCTTGGCAGCTGCGCAGCTTGTCCACCGAGCCCAGAGCGTTGCGGAGAAGGACCAGGCCCACCCGGAAGACGATCTTCACCCCTGGGGTGGGGAAAGGGTAGAGAGACTGGTGTGAGTCATGGGGTTTCAGGGACCTGGTGCTGGGTGTCAGCCATGCACACACATGGAGGAGAGCGGAAGTGGGGTCAGCTGGATGGATAGTTGGGTTGGAAGGGACGTCTGGGTTGATGGATTAGGTTGCGTTGGATAGGATGACTGGGTTGGGTTGGATTGGGTTGGACGGGATGGTTGAGTTGATGGAAGATGAGTTAACAGATTGGGTTGATACAGTGCGTTGGGTTGGACGCATGGTCGATATGTGTTGGGTTGATCAGATGGATGGTTGGTTTGGAGGGACTGGGTTGGATTAGGTTGTATAGAGTGGTTGAGGGGTGGACGGTTGGTTCGACAGTTGGTTGGGTGCGATGGCTGGGTTAGATGGATCAATGGGTGGTTGGCTGGTTGGGTTGGATGGGGAATGGGTTGGATTGGTCAGATGTATGGATGAGGGGTGGGGTGGGTGGTCAGATGGCTGGACAGTGGGTTGGATGGGACAGTTGGATGGATAGGAAATGGGTTGGGCTGGTCAGGAGGATGGATGGATGGATGGTTGATCGGATGGATGGCTAGTTGGGATGGGACGATGGATGGGTGGGTTGGTCGGATGGATGAAGAATGGGTTGGGTTGGTTGGATGGACGGCTGGCTGGATGGGATGGGATGGGATGATGGCTGGTTGGGTTGGTCAGATGGATGGTCGGATAGATGGAGAATGGGTTGGGTTGGTTGGATGGATGGATGGGTTGGGTTGGTTGGATGGGTCGGGTTGGTTGGATGGATGGGTCAGACGGATGGATAGCTGGTTGGGATGGGATGCTGGAGAATGGGTTGGGCTGGTCGGATGGAGAATGGGTTGGGTTGGGTTGGTCGGATGGATGGAAAATGGGTTGGGACGATGGATGGTTGGATTGGTCAGACAGATGGCTGGCTGGTTGGGATGGGATGATGGAGAATGGGTTGGGTTGGTCGGATGGATGGATGGAGAATGGGTTGGGTTGGTCGGATGGCTGGTTGGGATAGGTTGATGGCTGGTTGGGTTGGTCGGATGGATGGGTGGAAAATGGGTTGGGTTGTTCGGATGGATGGATGGAAAATGGGATGGGACGATGGATGGTTGGATTGATCAGACGGATGGATTGGGAATGGATTGGCTTGGTCAGACGGTTGCATGGCTGGTTGGGATGGGATGGTGGATGGTTGGGTTGGTCGGATGGCTGGCTGGCTGGAGAATGGGTTGCGGTGGTCGGATGGCTGGCTGGCTGGTTGGGATGGGATGATGGATGGTTGGGTTGGTCGGATGGATGGATGGAGAATGGGTTGGGTTGGTCGGATGGATGGATGGAGAATGGGTTGGGTTGGTCGGATGGATGGATGGATGGAGAATGGGTTCGGTTGGGATGGGACGATGGACTGAGTTGGAGGGTTGGTTTGGTTTGGTTTGATTGGCTGGGTTGGACTGAATTGGGCTGATGGATTTTGCTGGAAGTGACACTCATACAGAGGGCTGGACGGACATACAGAATGTGGGGACATCTCACCCTCGCAGAAGAACATATCCCAGACGCGCAGCACAGAAGCCCAGGGCAGGGTGCGGGAGAAGATACACATGAACCACTCCGTCATGTAGAGGATGGGGTCGATCTTGTATTTCTTCAGGTGCCGATAGGCCATGGGGGATGCCCGGCGCAGCAGGGCAAAGAAGATCTCTCCATCCAGCTGGATGGCTTCCTGCCGGGGGGGAGGGGAACACATTAGCCCCCGCCCCACCTGCTGTCCCACCCCATCCCCAAACACCCTCCTCTGTCCCCCCATACCCCAACACTCCTCCTTCAACTCCATTCCTCACTGCTCTCCCCCACAAGGCTCCACATTCGCTGCCATCAACCCCCCTCCTTCCCCATATGCTCCTCCCTGTCCCCATCCCCCAACACCAACACAACCCTCTCCACCAGTGATCACTCGGCAGAATCCCCCTCCCAGAGAGGGGGAGGCCGACCCCAGCCCCGAGACCACCCTGCCTTGCTCCACCAGCGGTGGTGCTACTCACCAGCCCGGCGCTGTAATAACCTGGCAGGTACTTCTCACAGATCTGCACCAGACACCAGAAGGCTTGCTGCGGGGATGGAGAGAAGGGAGAGACATCAGACAGACAGAAACCTAGAGACCAAGAGACGCAACGGACACCAGAGAGAGAGGCTCCAGCCCCAGGGCATATCTGTGCTACAGCGGTACCACTATGGTGTCCTACGTCCACAGACGGGGTTTCTCCCCTCCATGTGGTTAATCCAGCTCCTTCTGTCGACAGAGCCACGTCTACCCTGGGGCTTAGGTCGACCTCACTGTGGTGCTCAGAGCGAGATTTTCCCAGCCCGGAGCGACACAGCTAGTTCACTTGAAGTTTGAGGTGTAGACCAGGTCTCAGACACCCCCTAGAGAGGAGACCCAGACACACACCTAGGAGATGTTTACACACACAAAGGCATGTTCCTAACCCACATTAGCTAACTCAGATGGAAACAGCAGGTGCGGCGTTACTGGTATTTTAACCCCAGCTAGCTCCCGCGGGTTAACACACACACTGAGGTTTTTGCAGTGCAGACGCGCCCTAAGCGAGTCCCAGGCACACCCACAGCCAGAGTCAGACAACGCAGGAATGGCGGAAGAAGGGGGGGAAACCCCCAACATGTGTGACAGGGGAACGAAGATGCACGCAGCGGACAGACTGACCAGACTGGGATGGACAGAGCAACAGACCACGCTTCGGGCTGGAGAGAGAGAGAGGAAGAAATGGGAGCCGGAAAACAGACACACAAAACACAATCATGCAATAGAGACATGGACAGACGGACAAAAGGCACAGATGCTATGTCAGATGGGAGGGGTATTGCCTAGAGGAGGGGACAGAACCCAGGAGTCCTGGCCCTCGGCCTCCCCAGCTCTAACCACTAGACCCCACTCCTCTCCCAGAGCTGGCGAGAGAACCCAGGAGTCCTGGCTCCCAGCCCCAAATCCAAGAAGTGCCCGGAGGTAAAACCAGCCAGACATGTAAGAAGCAAGAGGAGATCGGGGGAGGCGCCACGCTGGGGCTTTCCCAAAGGGAAGACAGGGCTCTCGCTCAGCCACGGGGGGCGCTAGAGGGCTCCTCGTACCTCAGCGGGCATGTGCATCAGCAGGACAGCAGCCACGGGGGCCTGGGCCTGGCAGTACCCTTCGTCGGGCCGGTAAATGGTGTAGGCTTTTAGGATGCGGTACAAGTCCTGCTGCCTGTGGGCAGGAAAGGGACGGGGATTAGACACACAGAGGGGCCTTGTCCCTATGGGGCGCTGGCTCCAGCCCCAGGGCGGGGACCGGTTGGCTCAGGGGATGGGACACAGGCCTTGCCCTCTAGGGGGCGCTGGCTCCAGCACCAGGGCGGGGACCGGCTGGCTCAGGGGATGGGGCACAGGCCTTGCCCCTAGGGGGCGCTGGCTCCAGCCCCAGGGCGGGGACTGGCTGGCTCAGGGGATGGGGCACAGGCCTTGCCCTCTAGGGGGCACTGGCTCCAGCCCCAGGGCGGGACCGGCTGGCTCAGGGGATGGGACACAGGGCCTTGCCCTCTAGGGGGCGCTGGCTCCAGCCCCAGGGCGGGGACCGGCTGGCTCAGGGGATGGGGGATGGGACACAGGCCTTGCCCCTAGGGGGCGCTGGCTCCAGCCCCAGGGCAGGGACCGGCTGGCTCAGGGGATGGGGCACAGGCCTTGCCCCTAGGGGGCGCTGACTCCAGCCCCAGGGCGGGACCGGCCGGCTCAGGGGATGGGACACGGGGCCTGTCCCCTCTAGGGGGCGCCGGCTCCAGCCCCAGGGCGGGACCGGCCGGCTCAGGGGATGGGACACGGGGCCTTGCCCTCTATGGGGCGCCGGCTCCAGCCCCAGGGCAGGACCGGCCGGCTCAGGGGATGGGGGATGGGACACAGGCCTTGCCCCTAGGGGGCGCTGACTCCAGCCCCAGGGCGGGACCGGCCGGCTCAGGGGATGGGACACAGACCTTGCCCTCTAGGGGGCGCCGGCTCCAGCCCCAGGGCGGGACTGGCTGGCTCAGGGGATGGGGCACAGGCCTTGCCCTCTAGGGGGCGCCGGCTCCGATCCAGCTCAGGAAAGGGACTAGGAGGTTCTGGTGCAATGGAGGCTCCCCCCCGTCACTCACCCATGGCCTCCCCTGGCGGCAAACATCTCGTGGAAGGGGAACTGTCGGTGCAGATCCTTTTCTATCACATCCAGCCACTTGGGGTCCCCGGGCTGGCGCTCCAGCTCCTAGGAGTCACGGGGACAGGGGTGAGACTCTGCCCGTCACCCCCCTGCCTCTCCCCGCCCCCCAAAACCACCCCGGAGGGGGAGGCCACGCACCTCAAATTTGCTGGGGTTCTGCTCCAGGAGCTCCTTGCTGTTCGACAGCAGCTGCCAGGCTTTGGCACGGAGAGACGAGGGGATCCCCTTCCGACAGCGCAGCTTCACCTGCCAAACAAGAGCCCCTGTGTTCGCACCGCGCAGCGCCCCCTGCTGGGGGGGAGCCAGCGCCCCTCGTCCTCCCCACAGCGCCCCCTGCTCGGTGAGGCCGGGGCTGGAGCAGCCGGAAGCTCCCCCCACAGCCAGCAACCCGCCCCTCCCCACAGCGCCCCCTGCTGGGTGAGGCCGGGGCTGTGGAAGCTACTCACCTTCTGGAATCGCCGCGAGAGCCACTTATCCCAATGGGAAAACATATCGAGCCATTTGAGCTCCCGCTGCCGCGCCACGTCCACCGGGATGGCGCTCTCCCTGGGGGGGGGGGGGGGAGAGAGGGGATCAGAGACACCGCGCAGCCACACCCCACTGGCCAGGGACAGCGAGCTTCCCCACAGCAGTGCCCTGGAGAGAGAGCAGGGCTGTGGCACTGGGAGCTTCCCCACCCAGAGGAGGGCAAGGGAGGGGACGGGGGGCAGGAAGGAGACTGCCCCCGCTGGGGTACGGCAGCTCCCAGCCTGCAACGGGAACTGGCGCCCGATCAAGCCATCTAGGTTGTTAGTAATTATAATAGGGACCTCGGCTTCCCCTCACAGCTCTGCCGGTGCCCCTCACTCCCGACCCGCAGCCCCCTGGTAGCCAGCCCTGCTCCCCCCAGCTCTGCCGGTGCCCCTCACTCCCAACCCGCAGCCCCCTGGTAGCCCAGCCCTGTCCCCCCAGCTCTGCCGGTGCCCCTCACTCCCGACCCGCAGCTCCTGCTAACCCAGCCCTGCCCCCCACCCAGCTCTGCCGGTGCCCCTCACTCCCGACCCGCAGCCCCTGCCAGCCCAGCCCTGGGCTCCCCCCAGCTCTGCCGGTGCCCCCCACTCCCGACCCGCAGCCCCTGCTAGCCCAGCCCTGCCCCCCCCAGCTCTGCCGGTACCCCCCACTCCCGACGCGCAGCCCCTGCCAGCCCAGCCCTGGGCTCCCCCTAGCTCTGCCGGTGCCCCCCACTCCCGACCCGCAGCCCCTGCTAGCCCAGCCCTGCCCCCCCCAGCTCTGCCGGTGCCCCCCACTCCCGACGCGCAGCCCCTGCCAGCCCAGCCCTGCCCCCACACAGCTCTGCCAGTGCCCCTCACTCCCGACCCGCAGCCCCTGCTAGCCCAGCCCTGCCCCCCCAGCTCTGCCGGTGCGCTCACTCCCGACCCGCAGCCCCTGCTAGCCCAGCCCTGCCCCCCCAGCTCTGCCGGTGCCCCTCACTCCCGACCCGCAGCCCCTGCTAGCCCAGCCCTGGGCTCCCCCCAGCTCTGCCGGTGCCCCTCACTCCTGACCCGCAGCCCCTGCTAGCCCAGCCCTGGGTTTCCCTGCCCCCCAGCTCTACCAAAGCTCCATCCCAGGGATGTGATGGGCAGGCTTGACTGCGAAGTGAAATTAACAAGGCCCAGAGTGAAACAGACCAGCCCAGTTTCCATTCCCCCAGCAGGAAGAAGGAAACACGGAGGGGCCCAAACGATTCTGCAGCGGATCGAGCCAGGGAGATTCTGCTCCAGCCCCGCAGCAGCAGCCCCAGAGCTCTCAGTTCCCACTTCAAAACCCCTCGTGCTGCCGCTTCCCGAGCAGCCCCCCGCCTCTTCCCTGAGCCCTGCAAAGGGGGAGACCCAGCCCCAGGCGGGGAACCGGCTGGCTCAGGGGGAAGGGGAATGGGACGCGGAGCCTTTCCCCTCTAGATGAAAACCGTGGAAGCTATCCCAAGCTGATGCCTTGGCATGTGATGAGCCTGTTGGGTCTCAGCCAATGCGTCCCCAGCCTCTCCATTCACCCCCCCCCCCCCCATGGCTGATGACCAGGCCCCCCAGCAGCCTCACCAGACAGGCCAAGGGCAGAACAGTCCATGGAGGAGGCCCTGGGGTATATGGGGGGGGGGGGAACAGACTGAGCTCAGACTCCACAGGACCTGGGTAGGGAGTGGATGGGCGGGGGGAGGGCGGAGAAACAGGAAGAGCAGGGAGGGGAAACAGGAAGTGGTGGCTTGGGGCTGCCTCATTGAGAAACTCAGGAAGGGAAGCGGGGGCGTTCGCATGAGCACGGGGCGGGGGGAGGGAGATGTGGGGAGATGCCCCTTCTACGCCATCTCCCCCCACTGCAGAGCTGTGTCTGGAGGGTCTGTCTCCCTGCACGTATCAGCCCCTCCCCACCCTAACTCTCTCCCCCACGGCCCAGCCCCCCCAAGGCCCAGTCTCTCCCCCCACGGATCGGCCCAGTCTCCCCCACCAGCATCAGCCCCTCCCCACCCAAGCCCCATACACACACCATACACACACCCAAGTGTCCCCCCATATCTATACCTGGGCCCAATATCCCTACTCAGTCCTTCCCTAACAGGCCCAGGTTCCGCTCCGCACCCCCTCTGATCTGGCCCCTCATCCTGGTCTCTCCCCGCTCCCTTCCCCGCCTGGATCAGCCGCTCGGCCCAGCCAATCTGGTCTTGCCTTCTCCCCTCCCCTCGGACTCCCCAACCCGGTTTCCCCTGCCTCCATATCAGCCCCTGGGCCTAGCTTCCAACACCCTGGCTCCTCCACTCAGTCATCCCCTCCCCGCCCCTGGGCCAGCACACAGCCGCCAGGGACTTGGCTGCATCACGGGGCAGGCCCTGAGCCCCAGGGATGGGCTAGATCCCAGCCAGCATGGAAAGACACTTACTTCAGTCAAGCCACCCATGTGCCGAGCGGGCCAGGTCTCGGCTCCCCCCCCACCCCCCCGCCCCCGACTATGACCAGGGCTAGTTTGTGGGGGGCAAGGGGAGGCAGGACTGGGTGGAGAGAGGGGGCCGGGCGGGGGAGTGATCTCAAGTTCCCTAGGAGTTTTGTTTCGGCCTGGGAGGGGGATGGAGGAACAGAAACTCCCAAGGACAGGCTCCAGGCGTGGCTCCCCCAGGGCGAGATGGGGCTGGGCGGGGAGGCTGAGGCCTGAGGAGAGGGATGGGTCGGGAGAGCAGGAAATACCCTTGCTCCAGGCACTCCCTCACCACAGCTCTCGGCCTCTCTGCTGAGGCTGCCAAGGCTGGGCCAGGCAGCACCCGCGGGCCCTGTGCGGAACTGGGCTGAGACCGCACACACTCGCTGCCTGTTGGGGACTGTGAATGGGGGTCAAAGGGGAATGGCCGTCTGACCCTGGGAACAGATGGGAGCTGGTGCCCCCTAGAGGGGAAAGGGCCTGGGTCCCATTTCCCACCCCCGTGAGCCAGCCAGTCCCCTGCCCTGGTGCCAGACTGGAGCCAGCGCCCCCTAGAGAGGAAAGAGCAAACGTGATGGGGGGCAGCTCAGGTACTCACAGCATCCCCGAGTGCTGGTTGCCCCCCAAGAAGCCATATTTGTCCGTTCTGCGGTAGGCCAAGCCATTGATCTCCGAGTCCGAGCCCAGGGAGCTGACGTCGTCCAAGAAGCCGGGGCCACTCAGGGACTCCAAGGTGCCCGACATGAGGCTGACCGAATCCAGGTAACTCAGGGTGTCTGGAGCCGGTGGGCGCCTGGGAGGTGGGATTCCAGGACCCAGGCTGGACTGCGACCCCATGTCCTGGGAGGCGGTGGACTCCAGGTCTGCAGGCCTCTCCGTCGCAGTGGGAGAGCTCTTCTCCGGTGCCACCGGGCTGGGCGCCACCACCACCAAGGCCGGCGAGGGGAAGGGAGTCGGGAGGGGTTTCACCGGGGTGCGCGGGGCTGCGGTTTCCATGGTGGGAGACGGCGTGGGAGAGGCCGCCGCCGTGGTGACCGTTTCCTTGGGACCCATCGCCATGTCGGCCCCTGCCATCTGCATCGTTTCTGTGGAAACCATCCCTGTGGTGGCCGCTATGGTGGCTACAGGTGCCATTGCCACAGGAGACACCACCGGATCGGTGATGTTGCCCGTCGGCCCCGGACACGCCGTCCCGCTGCTCGTCGCCGCTGCCACAGTGCCGGTTGCCGGTGCCACGCTATCCGTTGCCGGTGCCACATTGCCTGGAGACGCCGTCGCGTTGCCTAGAGAAGCCGCCGCATGGCCTGTAGCTGCCGGAGACGCCGCCAGGTTGCCTGGAGATGCCGCCACAGTGCTGGTTGCCGTCACGGTGCCGGGAGACACCGCCCCGCTGCCCGCCGCCACCGGAGACACGGCCGGGCTGCCCATCGCCGCGGGAGACGCCGCCCCGCTGCCCGCCGCCGCCGGAGACGCCGCCCCGCTGCCCGTCACCGCCGGAGACGCCGCCCCGCTGCCCGTCACCGCCGGAGACGCCGCCCCGCTGCCCCGAGCCGCCGCCCCGCTGCCCCCGGGCCCGGGCGAGGCCAACGGCGCCGTGGCCGGGGGTCTGGGTGCCAGCGGGGTTGGCGTCGCCATGGCGCTCATCTTGGCGGCGTAGAGCGCTGAGCGGGGGGCGTTGTACCGGGGCGGGGGCGACGGGGCGTCGCCAGCCCCCATCTCCATGGCGACAGCGGGCTCCTCCCCCCCCGGCCCTGCGGGGGCGGCCTAGTGGCCCCCACCGAAGCCTGGGCTGGAGTGATGGGGGAGGGAGGCGGAGGCAGGAGCCTCGCTGGGTCTCTGCCTCAGCCTGAGCATCCAGCAACCAGAAGCCAGGGCGCCCCCCCCAGGCTGCGCGCGCAGCCCGGCAGTGCCACGTGGGAAGGCGGCCAATCCCAGGCCGGGAGGATAACCTGGCCAGCCAATTAGAAGGGAGGAGGGGGAGGGTTGTGGGAGGGCGGGTCCGAGTGGGCGGGAGCGGCTCTGGGATGGGCCAGTCAGGGCAAGGAAGGTCGGGGTTCCGGCCAATCGGGGAGACGGCGATCAAACGAGGAAGGGCGGGTGAGAGAAGGGCTGGGGCGACGGGGCGGGCCAGTGGGGATGTGGCCAATCAGAGCAGAGGTATTGCCCCAGCCGCCCAATCGGAAGGTGAGGGTAAACCAATCAACACAGAGACGGGAGAGGCGGATCTAACGCGACATTTAACCAATCCTAGGAGGACCGGCGTTATGTCAACCAATTAGCGGCAAGAAGGGTCGCAGCTCAACCAATCAATGTCGGGGACACCTCCAGCTTTCACGGGCAGCCCGAGCGCCTTGTCTGCCGGCCAATAAAACATCGGAGCGGGAAACTGATCGGCGACTCCTCGGACCAATGAGCGCAGACTTAGGGCGGGAGTGGCAGGCTCCTCGACAAATGGACACCCAAGAGCGGGCAGCTCAGAATGAGGCGGACTCCGCCAAGGGGGAGGGACCGTTGATGACAGTTGGGCGGTTGATTGGCGGTTGTCTCAACCAATAGGAGAGGGGGGCTGGCGGAAGGGGCAGCCAATGGGAAGGGAGGCGGGGAGGGGGCCCAGCAGCAGCCAATGAGGAAGGGAGGCGGGGCGGGGCCTAGCAGTAGCCAATGGGAAGGGGGCTGGGGGTTGGCCGAGTTGAAAAGGATTCTGGGAGTTTGGTCAAGTGGTGCTAGCCCAGCTGGGGGATGGGAAGGAACCAGGACTCCTGGGTTCTCTCCCTGGCTCTGGGAGGGGAGTGGGGTCTGGTGGGTTGGAGCAGGGGGGGCTGGGAGTCAGGACTCCTGGGTTCTCTCCCTAGCTTGGGGGAGGGGCGAGGTCCCAGGCTTTCCTAGCAGGTGTTGCCCATGGGGGGGAATTGGAGTCACATGAGGTGAAATGGCAGGTCCCTGGGGGGGGGTTCACCCATGGGGGTGGCAGAAGGGGGGGTGGGGGAGTGCAGCAGCCCCTGGAAACATCCCAGTGCCTTTTGGGGTTGGGGGTGGGGTGCAGGGTTGGCTCAGCAGGGCCTGTAGGAGCCCCTGGGGATGGGGCTACCCTGCGCTGGCGGGGGTGGGGATGGCCCCTCCTCCCACTGAACACTTCTCCCTCTTCCTGACTTTCTTCTTTTCTCTTTCGCATGGATCAAAGACCCCAAGGACCCCCCGTTTCCCCCTGGCCGCTTCCCATCCTGTCTTCGTACGCGAGGGCTGGGAGTCAGGACTTCTGGCTTCTCTGGGAGGGGAGTGGGGTGAGAGTGCGGGGTGGGACAGGGAGCCCGAAAAAGCTGATTGTGCTTCCCGTTTATAACCGTAACACACGGTTGCCCCCCCCTTCACCTCCATGAGTGTTCACTCTGGACCCTAAGGATGGCCATTGCATCATTTGGAGCCTGTTTGCAGAGTCCTTTGCCAGGGAGATTCAGCCTGCTCTGGGATTGCAGGTGGAACTCTGAATTGTGGGAGGGGCTTATGCACAAGATTCCCCTCCCCGTCAACTTGCCCCTCAACCCATCCCACCTGGTTTATCCAGCTCGGTCTCCCCCCCCGCCCTGTACCAGCCTTGGCACATGGGGCAGGTGGTAGATCCTTATGTGTGTTGGGTGCAGGGCACGAGGCTGGCCCCTAACCAGGGATCGGTGTGCCGTTGGGGTGGGGAGGGCCGCCCCAGGGCTGGGCAGATGGTGTGAGGGCTGCCAAGTTGTCGGTGGCTCGGAGGAGACAGCTGGTGCCGCCCGTCTTGAGAAGGAAACTTTCTCCAGGACGCCCAGATAGCCAGGGACAGCGAGAGGGATATGGCACACACAGGACAGTCCCACACAGTCCCTGCCCCAGGGCACGGACACCCCACTAGCCCATTCCCACCCAGAGGCGATCTGTCATGTCTGTCCATCCCCCCCACATCCCTCTATTTATCTCTCCCTCCATCTGTGTCCCTCTCATGGAGATACAAAACAGAGGCCAAGCAGTGGGGTGGGATGGGGTCACCCCATAGTGGGGACCCTTTTTGGGGTGACACAAATGAGAGCAACAGGAGAGATTCAGAGTTCAGGAATGAGGGCCTTGGATCTTGTAGGGAGGCCCATATTGGGGTGCCACACATGGAGACGCAGAGCTGGGAGGCCCATATGGGGGGCAGATGGGGCAGGAGCATGAGATCTGGATCTTTTGGGGGGATCCTTATTGGGGTGACACACAGAGGAGAAGCAGATGGGACAAGAGAGGGGGATTCATAAAGATGTGACTCAGGGGGCAGCAGATGATGCAAAAGTGGGGGGACCCATACTGGGGGTGACAGTGGGGAGCAGGTGGGACCCAATATTGGGGTGACACCGAGGGGCAGCAGAGGGGGTGAATGGGGCAGAAGCAGGTCAGGGAAGCTGGATCGACTGAGGCAGGCTCTATGTTGGGGCAATACATGGGTTCGGGGGACCCTATGGGGGGGTCATGTGGGGCAGCCTGGGGGCCAAGCAGACTGGAGGGATCCCACCTCTCCTGTCTCCTTTCTCCAAGAAAGGAGCTGCCCAGCCGGGTTCTATTTCAAGCCCTGGGCTCCTCCGAGCCAAACTTGAAGATGCTACTATAGTTAGCCCTTGGCACGTCACCCCCCCCGGCCCCCCGCGGGAGTCTATATAACCCCAGGGGGATTGGCAGGGCTCCCCAGCCTGCCCAGCTTCCCCCGCCAGCAGAGACCTCCCAACAGCTGCGCCCGCCCGCTGAAAGGAGATGGTAAGTGAGACGGACACAGGCAGACGGATGGACCCCGGGGAATTGAACTGAGACCCCCACACATACACGCCGCGGCTTTGGGACACTCGGACCCGCCTGTGGAAAGCTACAGTGTGGAGAGAAATTACCAAGGGATCAATCGATATATCTGTCCCCCCCCACACACCCTACCTACCTATCCCCATCCACCCTCTCTCTCTCTACATCCACCCCATCTATCTATCTATCTATCTATCTATCTCCGTACACCCCCCTCTATCTATCTATCTATCTATCTATCCCCATCCACCCCATCTATCTATCTATCTCCATACACCTCCTCTATCTAATCTATCCCCATAAACCCCTCTCATCCATCCATCTATCCCTGTACACTCTATCTATCCATCCCCACATACACTCCTCTATCTTTCTAGCCCCATCCCCCCACTCCTCTCTCTCTAGATCCATACACCCCCTATCTAGCCATCCATCTATCCAACCCAGTCATCTATCTATCCCCCTCATCTCTATCTACCCATCCATCCCCCCACACCCCCTCCCTCCTGCACCTGTCCGTCTCCAGGCATCCCCCTAAGATGTCTCGGGCATGTCCTACTCTCCTGCAGGTTTTGGGGGTCACTTCTATCCGGGTCCCTTCCCCCGCGATTTCCCCATGCCATAAGTTTCAGAGTAACAGCCGTGTTAGTCTGTATCCGCAAAAAGAAGAACAGGAGTACTTGTGGCACCTTAGAGACTAACAAATTTATTAGAGCATAAGCTTTCGTGGACTACAGCCCACTTCTTCGGATGCATATAGAATGGAACATATAATGAGGAGATATATATACACACATACAGAGAGCATAAACAGGTGGGAGTTGTCTTACTAACTCTGAGAGGCCAATTAATTAAGAGAAAAAAAAAAAAAAAAAAAAAAAACTTTTGAAGTGATAATCAAGCTAGCCGAGTACAGACAGTGTGATAAGAAGTGTGAGAGTACTTACAAGGGGAGAAACGTTGACTATCTCCCCTTGTAAGTACTCTCACACTTCTTATCACACTGTCTGTACTCGGCTAGCTTGATTATCACTTCAAAAGTTTTTTTTTTTTTTTTTTTTTTTTTTTTTTCTCTTAATTAATTGGCCTCTCAGAGTTAGTAAGACAACTCCCACCTGTTTATGCTCTCTGTATGTGTGTATATATATCTCCTCATTATATGTTCCATTCTATATGCATCCGAAGAAGTGGGCTGTAGTCCACGAAAGCTTATGCTCTAATAAATTTGTTAGTCTCTAAGGTGCCACAAGTACTCCTGTTCCCCATGCCATAAGGGTGCTCTGGGCATAGAGGGGGGGAGAGATGGAGTCCGATGCACAGACAGACGGCGCTTGGGCCCCCATCCCGACCGGATCTCTGTCCCCTTCCACCGCCCTCCCATCGCTGAGACTGTGGGGTCATCTGGGTCCCGACACCCAACTGAGCCATGGTGGCGCCATCTGGGGGGGGGAGCACAGAGCCAAAAATTAATCCCTCATGTGTATTGGGGGGCAGCAGAATCTGTGTCCCTGGAGTATCGTCCAACCCTAGGGCTAGACTCTTGGGGAGCCCAAACCTCTCCCTCTAGCCTGGGAAAAACACCCCACCTTTGACTTAGGGCCAGCTCCCCCAAGGGGAAAAAACTGGGATAGCCTTGTTATCCACTGGGGGACTGTTACCCCCTCACAATAGACACCCCATCTCATAACTGCCCCTAAACACACCTGAGGCCCCCTACTGGCATTGCTTAACAGGTGTTTCCCCATGCACCCCCATTTCCCCCACTAACTCCCATGCACCACAATTTCCATGTGCCCCCACTAACTGCTGTACATCTTATTTCCCCTACTAACTCCCATGCACCCCAATAACTCATATGTACCCCTATTTTTCCCACTAACTCCAATATATTCCACAATAACTGCTGTGCACCCCAATTTCCCCACTAACGCCCGTGCACATCCCAGTAATTCTCATGCACCCACAGTAACTCCCATACACCTCTCAATGTCTCCCCATGCACCACAATTCCACCCATATCTCCCCTGCACCTCCTTCTAGCCCCCCAATATTGCACACTGCACCCCAATTCCCTCACTAGCTCCCATGCACCCCCAATAACCCCCACTTCTCTAGGTTCACCCCAAGAGCTCCCCCAGTCCATCTCTTGGGCTCTGCACCCACTGATCACAGACAG
Organism: Malaclemys terrapin pileata; assembly: GCF_027887155.1. Classification (NCBI taxonomy): domain Eukaryota; kingdom Metazoa; phylum Chordata; order Testudines; family Emydidae; genus Malaclemys; species Malaclemys terrapin. The sequence goes on from NC_071508.1 coordinate 1,690,531, forward strand.
GGAGGATAGGGTGATATGGGGCACCAGACCTATGTCCAGGGCTCAGATCTGGGGGCAGGGGAGGACATGGTGGCTCATGGCACGGCCTGTCTGCTTTTCTTCCCCTCCACTCCCCCCCACCCAAAAAAACACCAGGCACCCAAGAAGGCGAAGAGGAAGGCAGCCGAAGGCAGCTCCAATGTCTTCTCTATGTTTGACCAAACCCAAATCCAGGAGTTCAAAGAGGTGAGGAGGAGGAGGTAGTGTGGATGAAGGGCAGGGAGGGGTGGGGGTAAGATTGGCCCCTCCAGTCTAGTCCCCTGTCTCCGGGGGGCGGGATGGTCCCACCAAACCTTGATGTTCTAGGGTGGGGTCCAGGGCTCCGTCTCCCCAAGTCCTCCTCACTCCCATGACTCCCCGAAATGACCCCGCCTCGCCCAATCCGACAGAGAGATGCCTCCCCGCTGCGTCCTTCTCCCTGGGGGCGGCCATCTCCCCAGCTCCCATCCCTCCCGGCACAGACGGGGCCGTTTCGTTCCCCGGATCCTGAGGGCCGGGAGTCTATTTTGGGGGTTGGAGGGTGGAGACACGACATCTGTGATTGGGTTGGAGGCGCCTTACAAGGAAATCCCTGGAGACGTGGAATTGGGGGAGGGAGGGGTGCCAATGGGGCATCTCCATCTTTGCTGCGGGGGTAGCTTCCCTCCCCCCCCGTCTCTGGAGAGCTCGTCAGTTCCTCCGGCATGCAGCACCTGTCCCCCACGGGAGGGGGGCTGCGTCGGGACGGGGGCATGCCGCCAGACGGGGATTCCTGGCGTTCCTTCCGTCCCCGAGGAGCCGGGAACGGGGGCTGGGTGACAGGTGTCTCTGGGGGAACAGCTGCAAGGCGGGGCAGTGGGGGGAGGCCGGGCTGCAGAGATCTATACGGCCCTTGGCATCTCTCCATTCCCATGATCCTTTGCTCCTCTCCCCCTTAGGCCTTCACCGTCATTGACCAGAACAGAGATGGCATCATCGACAAGGAAGACCTGAGAGACACATTTGCTGCCATGGGTAAAGAGGCGGGGCCAGACCATGGTGGGAGGGGCTTCTCTGGGTGGGAGGGGCTTCTCTGGGTGGGAGGGGCCATTCCAAGTGGAGTGGGTTCTATCTGGGCAGGGAGGGACCTGTTCCAGGAGAGGGGGATGGGATTCCCCCCCCACTTTATAACCCTCCCCCCCGTTGGCAGGGCGCCTGAACGTGAAGAACGAGGAGCTGGACGCCATGATTAAGGAAGCCAGCGGCCCCATCAACTTCACCGTCTTCCTCACCATGTTTGGGGAGAAGCTCAAGGGTGAGTGACTCCCCACCATCCGGCTTGGTACATCCCTCTCTCCCCTCATCGAGCTCCCCTTTGGTATGCCCCCATCCCCTTGGTACATTCCCATAACCCCCCATTATGTCCTCCTTGGTACATCCCCATCTCCTCTCATCCTGCTCCCCCTTGGTACATCCCCATTTCCTCCCCCTGCGTATGTCTCCATCTTTTCTCCCCCAACTTCCACCCCCACCCTCTGACACATCCTCATCCCCCCCCATCACATACCCATCCTGCTTCCTGTTACCCTTTGGTACATCCCAACCCCCCAATCACAACTCCATTGGTACATCCCATTCCACCCAACCCACTACCCATTGGTACTTCCCATCATGCTCCCCAACCTGCTATGCATTGGTACCTCCCATCCTCCCATTCCCTCCCCATTGGTATGTCCCATTACTGCCCCATCCCATCCCCCCCATTCACTTCCCCATTGGTATGCCCCAGCCCCCCAATTCTCGCCCTCTCCGCCCCCCCAGGTGCTGACCCCGAGGACGTGATCATGGGGGCGTTCAAGGTGCTGGACAGCGAGGCCAAAGGCACCATCAAGAAGCAGTTGTGAGTATCCCTGTCCCCAGCAGGGGGCGCTGGGGGTGAGCGTGGGGGGTCTCCCCGGGGCAGGGGGCGCTAGGGGTGGGTGGGGGGGGTCTCCCTGGGGCAGGGGGTGCTAAGAGTGACCCCAGCCCTGAGAGCACGCAGGGAGGGGGGTCTCCCCAGCAGAGGGCGCTCTCCCCAGGTGTGGGGTGTTGGGGGGGGTACGCCAGGGCTGAGAAATCAGGGATGTCTCCCCAGAATTTGGGGTGTCTGATTGCCACTCTCTCTCTTCCCTCCTCGCAGCCTGGAAGAACTTCTGACCACCCAGTGCGACAGATTCACCCCGGAAGAGGTGAGAAATTTGGGGGTGACCCCCTGAACCCCAATACAAACCCATCCCCCCAATCTAACCCATCCCCCCCAGATCATCCCATCCAACCTGATCCCTCCTGCAGTAGCAGTGGGTGGGGTCTGGGATCGAGGGGCACAGACCCTAGCTTTGGGGGTGGGGTCACCCCAATTTTAACTCCCCTCTTGCTCCTGTGTCCCCCCCCCCAGATCAAGAACATGTGGTCAGCTTTTCCTCCAGATGTGGCTGGCAATGTGGACTACAAGAACATCTGCTACGTCATTACACACGGTGAAGACAAAGAAGGGGAGTAAATCCAGCAGGCCTACCCAAATTCCCCTGCCCCCCCATCCAGGGGGCTGGCGCTGTGGGGTCCCATCCACCCATACCCCCCAGGTTGGGGGCATCTCCCCCACATGACGCCAAATCAGCTTCAGTTTTGGACCCCCAAACTGCAGATGCCACTCTTATTTATTGTGATTTTGGGGTGGGGAGCTGGGATCCCACAACCTTGCCCTTCCCCACCCTGCAGCCAGAGTCTTAAGAAACTGATCAGGACCCGTGTCAAGAATTGAGAAAAAAAAAGTCTCAATAAAGATGAGGAAACCTGTTTTTAACTCTCTCGGTGTCCTGTCCTGTCGCGACTGCTTCTGGAGTGGAGCACAGTGGCTGTTTAGATAGGGATCAAGGTGGGCTAATGAGGTGGCAGTGGTTGAAATCTTGGCCCCACTGAAGTCTGTGTTTGTTTTCCTATAACTTCAGTCAGGTCAGGATGTCACAGCAGGTTTTGGAATGAAGAAATTAGATACTTTAATCTGTTAACCTATGGAACGCCCTGTCACATGATTTCATGGAGTTACAATTTCACACACGGCTCAGGACATTTGGGACCTGATGGTTCTTAGGAGCAATTCAAAAATGTAAAATCAAGACAGTACATTTCAGGGGAAAGATATGAGATGATTTTAGACATTAATCTGTGGAACACTCTGCCACATGATTTTAGGGAGCTAAAACTACACGTGTCTTTAGAATGTGATGGCTCTTAAGGTAAAATTAAAGTGCACAGATCAAGACAGCACATCTTAGAGGGAACATATGAAATAATTGTATCAATTAACCTCTGGAACTCCCTGACACACAATTTTGTTGAGTTAAAATTTCACACATGGCTTAGAAAATGTAGCATGTGATACATCTTAGGACAGAATTATATTGGGCAAATTAAGGTAGCACATTTCAGAAGGAATTTGATTTTAACCAGTAGCCAGTGGAACTCCCCACCACATGAGTTTACAGAGCTTAAAATTTCACTCCCAGTTCAGGAAATGTAGTGTCTGATGGTTCTTAGGAAAGATGCAAAGTGAGAAAATCAAGACAGCATACTAGACATGGAAGAAACTAGAAATTTTTATCTGTTAATCTGTGAAACTCCCTGACCTTTGATTTCACTGAGCTAAAATTTCACACTCTGCCCTGAAAATTGGGGCTTATGGTCTTAGAAGGCAAAATCTCTCTGGACTGGCGTCTCCCAACAGATTTTGAGGGAAAAATCCACAGCTTGGGCTGATTGGGTGAGGCATCCCAGAGAAAGAACGTCTATACACGGGCCGAAGAATTGGGAGATATTCTCCTCCGAGATCCCCCCGCTGGCTTCCACCATCACCCGGGGATGGGCGGCTTTCAGCGCGCTGGCGGCAGGATGCAAATCCTAGAGGGACGAAGGGCAGGGTTATAAGGGAAGGGGCTACGGGTCCCCCCACCCCACCCGCTAGCCCCCAGACTCCCTGGTACCTCCGGGGTGAAGTTATCTAGCATGACGATGTCAGATCCGGCCCCTGCGGCTTCCAGGGCCTCTTCCAGCGAACGACACTCCACCTCCAGCTTCAGATGAAAGCCAGCCACCCGCTGGGCTTCCTGGATGGCCTGGAGGCGGAGAATTAGTTCAGGCAGGGAATGGGACCCAGGCGTCCGGGTAGGAGACACCCTCCCCCGGCCCCCCAGTACTCCCAGAGATGGAGATGAGAGCCAGGCATCTGTGATGGCTCCCCTAGGGGGCCCCACTGCGCTCCCAGAGACTGGGAGGGGTAATGGGACCCAGGCATCCAGGTAGGAGACACCCCCCACAGTACTCCCAGGCCCATCCCCTTACCTGGGCAATTCCTCCAGCCGCCCAGACGTGGTTATCCTTCAGCATGACAAGACTGCCCAAGTCGTAGCGGTGGCCCGAAGCTCCCCCCACGAGCAGGGCGTACTTCTCAGCCAGCCTGAAACCCGGCGTGGTCTTCCTCGTCCCAGCCACTTGCCCGTGCCAGCCGGCTTCCTGCGCCAGCCGGCAGGCCCGTCCCGCGGCCGTGGCCACCCCGCTGCACCGTCCCAGGCAATTCAGGGCAGTCCTCTCCCCGAGCAAGAGGTGGCGGGCTTTGCCGCGGACTTCGGCCACGCGGGCCACGGGCTCCAGCCAGGCCCCCTCGGGCTGGAACCACTCCACGGTGCAGCCCAGCTCGGTAAAGACGGCATCAAAGAAGGGGCAGCCAGCCAACACCCCAGGAGACTTGCAGAGGAGGACAGCGCGCTCCGGGTCTTCCCCTACTGCGCAGCCGGCGGGGTCGAAGGCCGGGGCATCCTCTTGGAGCCAGTCCCGGACCAGCTGGCGCAAGCGGGGGGGCGGGAGGAGGTGGGAGAGATCCAGGCGGGAGGTCATGGCGTCGGTCTGCAACGGGAAACCATAGAGGCATTGGGAAGAAGACATACCAGAGCATATGCTGCTCTTACAAGGCGAGGCATCTTTATGGCGCCACCGAGTGGAGGAAGAGAGGAACTGTGCCCAGAGCCAGTGCAACCCTGCTGGGAGAGGCCGGGAGCTCCCCTCACAGCCAGCACCCCCAGCACCGCCTGCTCCCCCTTTTCCCCTGGACGCCTGGGTCCCCTCCCCCCCATTCCATGAGGGAAGACAGAGAAGGGGTTCACTCCCAGCTCTTCCCACCACCCCAGGATCCTGTCTGCATCTCTCCCTCCGCCCCCAGCCTGTCTGCAGCAAACCCCCTCCCCCAGCACATGGCAAAGTCCATCCCAATCTGTCCCAGAGCAAACAAACAGGGCAGAGGAATTCCCACTCCACTGCCACGGACCCCGAGCTCCCGGGCCTGTGGGGCCGGGGACCCCCTGAGCGGGAGGGATCTTACCTGTCACTGCCACTCGGTGGAGTCCGGGAACTAGGGGCAGCTGGACAGAGAGCTGGAGCAGGACACACTTCCCGGTGTGGAAGGAGCAGGGGTGTGGGAGGGGCTGGCCAGGAGGTGGGACTGGCCAGGCAGGGCGGGGGTCTGAGAAAACACCTAGGATGCACTTCACACAGAGTATAAACGGCTTCCCCCCGAAAGGGGCCGCGTCCCAGCGCCGGGCAAGGGGTCCCCATGTGCCCAACCCCCCCCACCCCGCGCCCCAGAGCCAGCCGCATCCCGGCACCAGGCAAGGGGACCCCATTTGCCCAGGCCCCATCCCAGAGGGGCCACGTCCCAACGCCAGGCGAGGGGTCCCTGTGAGCCCAGCCCCCCGTTGCCCCCAGAGGGGCCATGTCCCCGTGCCGGGCGAGGAGTCCCCATGTGCCCAGCCCCCACTCCCCACCCCAGAGGGGCCATATCCCAGTGCCAGGCGAGGAGTCCCCGCGTGCCCAGCCCCCACCCCAGAGCCAGCGGCATCCCAGCACCAGGCAAGGGGACCCCATGTGCCCAGCCCCCGCCCACCCCAGAGGGGCCACGTCCCAGCACCAGGCAAGGGGTCCCCGTGTGCCCAGCCCCCCCACTCTGCTCCAGAGGGGCCAGGTCCCAGCACCGGGCAAGGGATCCCCATGTGCCCAGCCCCCCGACTCCACCCCAGAGGGGACATGTCCCAGTACCAGGCAAGGGGACCCCATGTCCCATCCTCCAGAGATAGCAAATTCTGGCCGATGTGGGTGTAAAAAACATTTCAGAAGCTACATAGCAGATGCCTTCGAGTCCAAAATTCACCTTTTTGCTCTCCACAGGAGTGTCCATTTTGCTCTCCACGGGGGTATGCAGCGTTACGGCCTTTCTCCCCTTCTGGCACTTCACACATCGCTCCACCTAGTTGGGACGGAACCACACGACGACATTAACGTTCTTGTACAACAGGACGATCGCACGGGAAAGGTGGTTACATTTTCATGTTTCAGATCGGCACGGCCCGTGACGTGGGGCAAGGTTTGGTTCCGTTACAGACCCACTCGACAATGTCCTTAGTCATCCCAGACCAATAGTATTGGGTGGTCAGCGAGGTTCCTTGGTGCCCACCCCGGGGACCCCCGTGACGCTGTTCGAAGAGCTGCAGGGCTTGTTCCCTCGTGTGCACCATGACGACCTTTCTCCCTTTGCCAGTATGGAAAAGCGTCCCATCTGCGGATCAGAGACGAGGGGGACACGGATGAGGAGAGAAGCAATTATCAGATATTTTCAAAGTCACTGCAGGGCCGTCCTTAGCTATTCTGGGGCCCTATGCAGCCCCCCTGTGGGACGGTGGGGGGGGGGCAGGCCTCCGTGGGGGGGGGAGGGGCTGGCTTGGGGGGCAGGGGGGCCCAACCCAGCTGCAGAGCTCAGGGCAGTGGGGGAGGGGCTGGGGCAGAGCAGGGGTGGGAAGAGGCGGGGGCGGAGCAGGGTGGGGGCTTTGGGGAAGGAGTGGAGTGGGGGCGGGGCTGGGATGGAGCAGGGGCGGGGCCATGGGGAAGAGGCGGAGCAGGGGCTGGAGCAGGGGTGGGAAGAGGCGGGACTGGGGCGGATCAGGGGTGGGAAGAGGGGGGGCAGGGGCGGAGCCGGGTGTGGGCTTTGGGGAAGGGGTGGAGTGGGGGCGGGGCTGTGGCAGAGCAGGGCAGGGCCATGGGGAAGAGGCGGAGCAGGGGCTGGAGCAGCACGCAGCAATGTGGTGCCCCAAATCCCCTGGTGCCCGATGCAGCTGGGGAGGGGCGGCCCCGCTCACCGGTTCATTATAAGTAGGGCCACGCTTTGGTCATGGAGGTCACAGAATCCGTGACTTACAAAGGCCTCCGTGACTTGAGCACCCAGGAGCTCGGAGCAGCTGGGAGCCACAGGCGGGGGGATGCCCCACAGCTCCCAGCCGGGCCCCCAGGGGTGGTGTGGAGACCCCACAGCTCCCCATTTTGTCGTGCATATTTTCAGTAAAAAACAGGGATAGGTCACGGGCTTCCATGAATTTTTCTTCATTGCCCGTGACCTGTCCGGGACTGTTACTAAAAATACGTGTGACAAAATCTTAGCCTTAATTATAAGGCATCTGCATATGGAAGATATCTGAACACTGTCTGGCTCGTCACGGCTTGAATACAACGTGGGGCGGGAGGAATTTCAGTAGCTGGTTATAATTAGATGTTGAAATGTTTTTTAAACTAGATATCCTTGCTCGGGGAATGTCTGGGGATTGCTGTTGTTTGTCGATACACTGGATCACGTACTTGAGAAATAAAGTTAAACCATAGGGGTTTGTTTGGTGCTATTTATCATTTATGCTCCTGTGCCGTGTAACTGACACACACACGTTTGTTATGGCGCCCACGTGTGGAGCACAGGAGATGTTCTGGGAAATGTGAAAAAACCCTAACCGTGGTCCCAGTCGGTCAGGTGAACGCTCCAAAGAAACCCAGTCTCGGGGCATCGGGACCATAAGTTACATGCCGAAAAGTCCATTGTATTCTGTGTGGGTATTACGTGAAAAAAAGGATTGCTTGCCTTCCAAAGAAAAGTTGGCAGCAAATCAATGCAGATTAAGTCTGCCGGCTTTATTCATTCCTTCAGGATACTTGTTTCTTCTCTTTAATGCCAACACCTGGGCGATTTTTTCCTCAAAGGATTTCCCTGAGTACTGGTCACAGAAGCTAACATTTACATAATGGCAAACATGCACTATCTAGCCATATAACAATCGGATTTCATTTTGTAGGTAAAATTATGGCCATATAACCCGGGTTAGCCAAACTCAACGACGCAGCATTCATAGAGTGACACAAGTCAATTTGAGCTACATGTCTACGTTGGAAGTATTTGTGGCTTACAAAGTCTGGCTGCCTTTGATCCATGGAAATGGAATTGCATTTGAAATCATGAGATCGCCTATAAGATTTTAACCAAATAACATCAGAGTAAATTTCAAGGCAGGAAATTTAACTGCCCAAGAATGTGAATTTCACCAGCAGGGGTGTTTGAAGACACTGTTCAGAAAAGAACAGAATATATAGAGAAACCTTCTCCTTCCCCGCCATACTGATGTTGATTACAGGGAGGTTTTGGCCTCGTACAGCTTTTTTGGCAAAACATGTTTTCGGAAATGCTGAAGAATCGGAAATAAAGCAGCCCATGTGACATACACGGCTCAGCATCACGCTGATCACACGCACGACAAACATGTGAAAAGCACAAAGGCACTTTGAAGCTCTTGTGAACGTACTTAGCCAGGGGGACCCTAAATCTTTGGCTCCGTCAGACGTCTATTGCAGGGCGCACAGTGTACGTGGGCTCACCGGAGAATGGGGAGCAGAGACACTCGAGGAGTTAAGCCCAAGGTTAGTAGCCCACTCTTGTATGGGCTCACAAAGCCTGTGTTATCTTTGGGAGGGGGTCCCCAGAGTGCAACCCGGACTATGGGACCCCTGACCCCTCCCAACCCACCAGCCTTTCACACTGTCCCTCTCTAAGGGGCCTCGGGGAGAGTGGATCATTTTCTGATGGGCCACCCACGCCCGTCTGGCCAGCCTGCGCTGCTCCTTTGTTTGGACTGAAAGGCTGGTGCGGGCGTTCCCAACCTCACAACACACTTCAGTAGCAGCTCTTGGCAATGGTAGAAACTCAGAGTTACAAACCCCCAGGGCCTAGGGAAGGGGGGTTGTTCCGACCTCTGAACCGTCCCCAACTCTGAACCAAATGGTAGGGTTTGTTCCTTCAAAAGTTTGCAACTGAACATTGACTTCTACCGCTTGGAAACTTTCCTATGCCGAAGCAAAATGCTGCTTTCCCTTTCTTTGTGTTCCACACAGTATTGTACTGAGTTTGCTTTTTTGGGCCGGGGTGTCACGGCTGCTGCCTGATTGCACGCTTCCCGTTCCAAATGAGGTGTGTGTGGTTGGCCAGTCAGTTCATAACTCTGGTGTTCGTGACTCTGCGGTTCGACTGTATTCATAACTTCCCATCCAACGACAGCACACACGATCCAACAGGATAGCAACGCTCAACCCAGCAAGAGTTTAAACAAGAGCCCTCACAGGGCAGGCGTTGTACCAAACCTCTCATCAGCATCTCACTGTGGTGGACCTGGGGGCTACGTGCAGGTACACAGTGGCACAGCCTTTACTCACGAAATCCAAAGTGACACTTGAGCTGTGACAAGCTACTTAGGTGACGTCATCCCAGTACTTAGGAGATAACACTTGAGAAAAAGCAACTTTGTGGAGCGGAGAGGACTTGGCCCCCATGTCTGTGTTTTCAGGACTGCTCAGAAAGTATTCTACAAGCCGAGTTTCAGGGCTAGTGGATGTAAAACGCTGAATGAACATCTGAGTATTCCTTTATTACTCCTTTCCACTGCAGAGTAGTGACCAGACAGCAAGTGTAAAAAATCGGGATGGGGGTGGGGGGTAATAGGAGCCTATACAAAAAAAAGCCCCCAAAATCGGAACTGTCGCTATAAAATCAGGACATCTGGTCACCCTGCGTATTAGGAAAGAGACACCGAGTGCCCACAAAACATTGAGAGTTGTGGAAAGCCGTGGAAAGGGTACTTGAGAGAGCTCTGAATTCTGCTCACAGGCAGAAAATCAACCCTTGTGCTTTACCCAGACCCCCCACTTTTGCCACCGTCGCCCAGACCGAACCCCAAGGAAACGGCACTTCCACACCGTGGCACACAGACATGTCCGCACGCCGCTCTCGGATGGTGGCTCGGGCCTGTTCCCCCACTACTGAAACTCACGGGCCTCATGTGCCCTGCGCTGTGACGTCAGGCTAGCTCCAATGCCTTCGTCGCTGCAAAACCGCACCCCGTTTTAGCCGCGAGGAACAGGCCTGTGTCTGCATCCCACAGACAGAAAATACACTGGATACACCTGGCTTCTCCTGCTGTGGACCGCATCAGCTCCTTTCCCAAATCCTCAGCGTCGGCGCCAAACGCAGCCCTCACAGCAGAGAGGCACTGCTCCTGCGGGGGCCGAAGAGCCGCTCCTGGGACCCGGCTGGACTTTTCCCTCCTCCCGAGACCTGACTGGCTCAGGCCTCAGGTGAATGAGCAGGACGGGCGAGAGCTGCCAGAGAGATGGCCCACAACAAAACCTGGCCATGCAAATACACACCCACACCCACACCCAGACAAAAGCATGGGTGGCACCTGCCAGCCCCCTGGGCGTTTCTGGGGTCCCGACAGCCCCCCGCTCTGCGCAGCTGCACACACGGGGTTGGCGTGAGCACCAGCTCACAGCAGTGCCGCAGGCGATGGGTAGCTGCTGATGGCGGGGGCACAATGGCAGGGCCCCACCTCGCCATCACAGCCACACTCAGCTTCTTGGGGATGGCCAGGGCACCCTCCAGCAGCACCCAGGGCGGGCGCCCACCCTCAACGCCCGCACAGCCTGGATTGGCCATAGGGAAAATGGTGGCAGGGCTGGGGGAGGGGCTGGTGCTGTGAGTGCGGGGGGGCAGGGCTGGGGGAGGGGCTGGCGCTGTGGGTGCGGGGGGGCAGGGCTGGGGGAGGGGCTGGCGCTGTGGGTGTGGGGGGCAGGGCTGGGGGAGGAGCTGCTGCGGGGGGGGCAGGGCTGGGGAGGAGCTGGCACTGTGGGTGCAGGGGGGCAGGGCTGGGAGAGGGGCTGGCGCTGTGGGTGCTGGGGGGGCAGGGCTGGGGGAGAGGCTGGCGCTGTGGGTGCTGGGGGGGCAGGGCTGGGGGAGGGGCTGGCGCTGTGGGTGCGGGGGGGCAGGGCTGGGGAGGGGCTGGTGCTGTGAGTGCGGGGGGGGGCAGGGCTGGGGGAGGGGCTGGCGCTGTGGGTGTGGGGGGCAGGGCTGGGGGAGGAGCTGCTGCGGGGGGGGGGGCAGGGCTGGGGGAGGACCTGGCGCTGTGGGTGCGGGGGGGCAGGGCTGGGGGAGGGGCTTGCACTGGGGGTGCGGGGGGGCAGGGCTGGGAGAGGGGCTGGCGCTGTGGGTGCTGGGGGGGCAGGGCTGGGGGAGGGGCTGGCGCTGTGGGTGCGGGGGGGCAGGGCTGGGGAGGGGCTGGCGCTGTGAGTGCGGGGGGGGGCAGGGCTGGGGGAGAGGCTGGCGCTGTGGGTGCTGGGGGGCAGGGCTGGGGAGGGGCTGGCGCTGTGAGTGCGGGGGGCAGGGCTGGGGGAGGAGCTGGCGCTGTGGGTGCGGGGGGGCAGGGCTGGGGGAGGGGCTGGCGCTGTGGGTGCGGGGGGGCAGGGCTGGGGAGGGGCTGGCGCTGTGAGTGCGGGGGGCAGGGCTGGGGGAGGAGCTGGCGCTGTGAGTGCGGGGGGGGGCAGGGCTGGGGGAGGGGCTGGTGCTGGGGGGGCAGGGCTGGGGGAGGGGCTGGGGGAGGGGCTGGTGCTGTGAGTGCGGGGGGGGCAGGGCTGGGGGAGGGGCTGGTGCTGTGAGTGCGGGGGGGCAGGGCTGGGGGAGGGGCTGGGGCTGGGGGGGCAGGGGGCACGCACTGGTAATGGGGGTTGGGGGGCTGGGCATGTTCCCCTCCCCCGCAGGGGCTGCAGGTGGGGTGACCAGACAGCCGGCCGGGGGGGGGGGCAATAGGAGCCTATATAAGAAAAGGACCCAAAAATCGGGACCTCTGGTCACCCCAGGTGCAGGGGGTGCAATGGCTCCTGCCCCGCCCCCGCTCAGACCCCGCCCCCTCGGCTCAGACCCCGCCCTCCCACGTGCCACCCGCTCGGCGCGGGCACGAGACTCGCAA